>NC_084738.1:23410219-23465219 GCF_033978785.1 Entelurus aequoreus
CCAAATATTACATTTTAGTCTTGCAAACTGTGAAAATGGAAAGCACTAGACCAGGGGTCCCCAAACTACAAAATCCGGCCCGTCGGAAGTCCCAAGTTAAAACAAACAAAAAAATATATATATAAGTCGCTCTGGAGTATAAGTCGTACCGGCCGAAAATGCATAATAAAGAAGGAAAAAAAAACATATATAAGTCGCACTGGAGTATAAGTCACATTTTTGGGGGAAATTTATTTGATAAAACCCAACACCAAGAATAGACATTTGAAAGGCAATTTAAAATAAATAAAGAATAGTGAACAACAGGCTGAATAAGTGTACATTATATAACGCATAAATAACCAACTGAGAACATGCCTGGTATGTTAATGTAACATATTATGGTAAGAGTCATTCAAATAACTATAACATATAGAACATGCTATATGTTTACCATATTATCTGTCACTCCTAATCGCTACATCCGATGAAATCTTATACGTCTAGTCTCTTATGTGAATGAGCTAAATAATATTATTTGATATTTTACGGGAATGTATTAATCATTTCACACATAAGTCGCTCCTGAGTATAAGTCGCACCCCCGGCCAAACTATGAAAAAAACTGCGACTTATAGTCCATAAAATACAGTAGATATATATATATATATATATATATATATATATATATATATATATATATATATATATATATATATATATATATATATATATATATATATATATATATATATATATATATATACACATATATATATACAAACCCTGTTTCCATATGAGTTGGGAAATTGTGTTGGATGTAAATATAAACGGAATACAATGATTTGCAAATCGTTTTCAACCCATATTCAATTGAATGCACAACAAAGACAAGATATTTGATGTTCAAACTCATAAACTTTATTATTTTTTTGCAAAAAATAATTAACTTGGAATTTCATGGCTGCAACACGTGCCAAAGTAGTTGGGAAAGGGCATGTTCACCACTGTGTTACATGGCCTTTCCTTTTAACAACACTCAGTAAACGTTTGGGAACTGAGGAGACACAATTTTTAAGCTTCTCAGGTGGAATTTTTTCCCATTCTTGCTTGATGTACAGCTTAAGTTGTTCAACAGCCCGGGGGTCTCCGTTGTGGTATTTTAGGCTTCATAATGCGCCACACATTTTCAATGGGAGACAGGTCTGGACTACAGGCAGGCCAGTCTAGTACCTGCACTCTTTTACTATGAAGTCACGTTGATGTAACACGTGGCTTGGCATTGTCTTGCTGAAATAAGCAGGGACGTCCATGGTAACGTTGCTTGGATGGCGACATATGTTCCTCCAAAACCTGTATGTACCTTTCAGCATTAATGGCGCCTTCACAGATGTGTAAGTTACCCATGCCTTGGGCACTAATACACCCCCATACCATCACAGATGCTGGCTTTTACACTTTGCGCCTATAACAATCCAGATGGTTCTTTTCCTCTTTGGTCCGGAGGACACAACGTCCACAGTTTCCAAAAACAATTTGAGATGTGGACTCGTCAGACCAAAGAACACTTTTTCACTTTGTATCAGTCCATCTTAGATGAGCTCAGGCCCAGCGAAGCCGACTGTGTTTCTGGGTGTTGTTGATAAACGGTTTTCGCCTTGTATAGGAGAGTTTTAACTTGCACTTACAGATGTAGCGACCAACTGTAGTTACTGACAGTGGCTTTCTGAAGTGTTCCTGAGCCCATGTGGTGATATCCTTTACACACTGATGTCGCTTGTTGATGCAGTACAGCCTGAGGGATCGAAGGTCACGGGCTTAGCTGCTTACGTGCAGTGATTTCTCCAGATTCTCTGAACCCTTTGATGATATTACGGACCGTAGATGGTGAAATCCCTAAATTCCTTGCAATAGCTGGTTGAGAAAGGTTTTTCTTAAACTGTTCAACAATTTGCTCACACATTTGTTGACAAAGTGGTGACCCTCGCCCCATCCTTGTTTGTGAATGACTGAGCATTTCATGGAATCTACTTTTATACCCAATCATGGCACCCACCTGTTCCCAGTTTGCCTGTTCATCTGTGGGATGTTCCAAATAAGTGTTTGATGAGCATTCCTCAACTTTATCAGTATTTATTGCCACCTTTCCCAACTTCTTTGTCACGTGTTGCTGGCATCAAATTCTAAAGTTAATGATTATTTGCAAAATAAAAAATGTTTATGAGTTTGAACATCAAATATGTTGTCCTTGTAACATATTCAACTGAATATGGGTTGAAAATGATTTGCAAATCATTGTATTCCGTTTATATTTACATCTAACACAATTTCCCAACTCATATGGAAACGGGGTTTGTATATATATATATATATATATATATATATATATATATATATATATATATACCGTATTTTTCGGACTATAAGTCGCAGTTTTATTCATAGTTTGGCCGGGGGTGCGACTTATACTCAGGAGCGACTTGTGTGTGAAACGATTAACACATTACCGTAAAATATCAAATAATATCATTTAGCTCATTTACGTAAGAGACTAGACATATAAGATTTCATCGGATTTAGCGATTAGGAGTGACAGATTGTTTGGTAAACGTATAGCATGTTCATCATTGTCATCAATCATTGTATTCCGTTTATATTTACATCTAACACAACTTCCCAACTCATATGGAAATATATATATATATATATATATATATATATATATATATATATATATATATATATATATATATATATATATATATATATATATATACATATACATATATATATATATATATATATATATACATATACATATATATATATATATATATATATATATGTATGTATATATATACATATACATATATATATATATATATATATATATATATATATATATATATATATATATATATATATATATACATATACATATATATATATATATATATATTTTTTTTTTTTAATCTGTCCTTTTTAATCCATTTCGTACCGCTTGTTACTCTCTGTGTCTCCTAGCCGCTCAGGCAAATCATATTGTCTAAAAATGCATTTTCCCATCGATAACGTGCGCGCTCTTTCAGTCAATTAGTGCACAAGGAATATATATATATATATATATATATATATATATATATATATATATATTCATATACAACCTGGCCCCCGGCCAAGTGTTTTAACCCAATGCGGCCCCCAAGTCAAAAGGTTTGGGGACCCCTGCCCTATACCCTTAAAACAGGCATTTACCATGAGAAAAACAGCATGTCTTTGCAGTATAGAAAGACATCACTACAGTGATTGCCTCATATCCTTCCTTTTGTTGTAGGCTTAGTTTGTTTATAGTTGAAGGACTAAGGTTTGCCATTCTAACTCGGTACAATATTTTACAAGCCCTGTAGAGAAGACCTTTTGCTTCCTTTTCCTGTGGTTTGGCCCGGGCTGAGCTGTCAGGAGAGGGGAACAGCCAAACCCAAATGTAGATGCTCAGCTTGGCAGGCTCTCCACAGAGTGTCCTGACCAGACAAAAGCAGAGTAGAAAATACAGCCAATTTATTTATATTCACTGCGGTTTTGTGCGTTACGTCCTGGACTTCCAGACCCGGGGTGGATATTCCATCTGAGGATGGAGACGGACGAATGCCGTTTCATTGACATACTTTAAAAGGGAACCTATACGGCAGGGCTATTAAACTGTCGGCCTGGGGGCCGAATCCAAACCGGGAATGACCCCATACCGGCTCTCCAAGTTCAGTTCAAAACTTGCGATACAAATATTTTGGAAGCAAATTCTTAAAAACACTACTGTAGAGTGCTCGTTTTGTATAGTGGAACTTGGACCACTATAAAGACATTGCTAGATCCTTGTGTAAGGGGGGCCAGCCAGTGTGGCTGCACCAGGTGTACCTTAGTAAACCTCAATCCCAGACTTTAAGAGTAGTGCTGACTGCTGGGCTGCCAGCTCGGGCTTTTAGCCCTGTGGTCAGCACGCTCGCCTCTCATAAAAATGACCAGGGTTTGCGGAAGGCGGTAAAATGGCATGGGGCCGAACCAGCTGGGTTACACTTGCATTGACATTTTAACATCGCTAGCAAACAGAACACTGGGGTCCAAACTTGTGATTTACTTACATGAGGCATGCCTTTAAAGGGGTCCTATTATACAAAATCAATTCCTTTTACTTGCTGGTACCTGTTTCTGTGTATTTGGGATACAGGTAAGGTAAGATAAGGTCAAGGTCTAGTTATAGAGCACCTTTAAACAACCCCAAAGTGTTGTACAAGTTTGGTTGAATACAATTACAAAGATAAACCAAAAATTAGCTAATAAAATGAATAAAAACATGTAACGTGTAAAAAAATATATAAAATAAAATAGACTGATAAAAACTAAAAAAGAGGTAGATAAAATATTTAAGACATTATTGAAAATTACAACAAAAAAAAGTCTCGCTCAGCTTGTTTTAAAAAAAAAAAAACAGTGCATAAAAATGTGTTTTAAGAGCGGATTTAAAATACTCCACAGATGTGGCAGTTTTAATTTGCAATGGGAGAAAGTTCCACAGTGTAGGGCAGGCCTGGGCAATTGTTTTGACTTGGGGGGCCAAATTTAAAAATAAAAATGTGTCTTGGGGCCGGTATATCTATTTTTAGGAACACTAATACAAAAACTCACAATCATATCTGATTGAATGCTAAAACGTTATGACAGGCCGCCTTAAAAAACAGAATGGAATTTTTATTTTTTTACTGAAAGACACCAAGAATGTACATGAAAATAAATAATGTGGGATTCACAATATTAACCATGAAAGATAAAACACTGAATATTGACAACATATGAACGTCACACCCCCTAATAATCGACATATTTTACAATCAGGCGAAACGCAACTAAAATGCAACAAACACAGCGAAATATGAACGCGTAGGGTAAAAAAAAACCCCACCTACAATCTGATACATCTGATATATCACTAAGCTTTAGAACTTGGTTGTAAAAATATCCTTCCACGTCTGTCCCTGACACCCGCATTTCAAGTTGGCCACTCTGGAAATACTCATTAGATTACTATAGTAAGTAGTATATCATGCAAAAGCGCAGATTCCAACCATTGAAATACTTTGTATAGTTCAAGACTTACGGTAATTTGAAAACATCATTGCACATCAATAATGGCAGCTACAGTTTCGATCTTAAAGATCTAAAACCATTATTTGGGGATGTCCGGCGGGCCAGATTGAAAAGCTTAACGGGCCGCATGAACAGGCCCCCGGGCCTTAAAGGCCTACTGAAATGATTTTTTTTTTATTTAAACGGTTATAGCAGATCCATTCTATGTGTCATACTTGATAATTTCGCGATATTGCCATATTTTTGCTGAAAGGATTTAGTAGAGAAAATCGACGATAAAGTTCGCAACTTTTGCTCGCTGATAAAAAAAAGCCTTGCCTGTACCGGAAGTAGCGTGACGTCACAGGAGCTAGTATTCCTCACAATTCCCCATTGTTTACAATGGAGCGAGAGAGATTCGGACCGAGAAAGTGACGATTACCCCATTAATTTCAGCGAGGATGAAAGATTCGTAGATGAGGAACGTTACAGTGAAGGACTTGAGAGACAGTGATGGACGTATCTTTTTTCGCTCTGACCGTAACTTAGGTACAAGCTGGCTCATTGGATTCCACACCCTCTCCTTTTTCTATTGCAGATCACAGATTTGTATTTTAAACCACCTCGGATACTATATCCTCTTGAAAATGAGAGTCGAGCACGCGAAATGGACATTTAAAGTGACTTTTATCTCCAAGACAATACATCGGTGACACACTTAGCTACTGAGCTAACGTGCTAGCATCGTTCTCAAATGAAGATAGAAACAAAATAAATAAACCCCTGACTGGAAGGATAGACAGAAGAGCAAAAATACTATTAAACCATGTACATGTCACTACACGGTTAAAAATTCTCAGCCTGGTAAGGCTTAACAATGCTGTTGCTAACGACGCTAAGGCTAATTTAGCAACTTAGCAGCCGGAACTCACAGAACTATGATAAAACATTAGCGCTCCACCTACGCCAGCCAGCCCTCATCTTCCCATCAACAGCCGTGCTCACCTGCGTTCCAGCGATCAACGGCGCGACGAAGGACTTCATCAGCTAGGCGTCTTCTATCAGGGTAAGTAGTCCTTGTTGTGTTGCTGTAAGTATTGTACTTAGCCGCTAAGAGACCGATCGATCCCACCTACAACGTTCTTCTTTGAAACCTCCATTGTTCATTAAACAAATACAAAAGATTCACCAACACAGATGTCCAGAATACTGTGGAATTTTGTCGAAGAAAACAGAGCTTTGTGTATTGTGTCCAATAGGGCCCAAACACTTCCGTGCATTTTATGACGTCACGCGCATAAATCATATCCAAAGGAGATTTTCAACCGGAAGTGTGGCGGGAATTTTAAAATGTCACTTTATAAGTTAACCCGGCCGTATTGGCATGTGTTTCAATGTTAAGATTTCATCATTGATATATAAACTATCAGACTGCGTGGTCGGTAGTAGTGGGTTTCAGTAGGCCTTTAATTTGCCCAGGTCTGGTGTAGGGCCTGCAACTGCAAATGCTCGGTCACCTCTCCTTTATTTCTTTATAGGGCAATGTAGAAGAGACTGGTCACAGGACCTCAGTGATCTTACAGGAGAATAAGCGTACGTGTTGACAAGAAGGGGTGAATGACCTCCCTAATCGGCAATCATTTTATTCGGGCCGGTAAAAATGTTTATTACGTAAATTTTGTAATTGTGAAAAATAGAGACAAATGTCAAACAAATGTGTTCTAATAAACAACTAGTGGTAACATAAGCTAGCCGGTGGTGTTCGTGATATATTTTTGCTCTGAAAAATGTTACTGTAAGTTGCCTTGAAATTAAGAAAATAATAAACAGCCATTGTTTTACATGTGTCATGTACTGTTTTGTCATGTCCGAGCCACCGTAGCCGGTGTTCAGTGTGGGACGTCAGGAGAGCGAGGGAGAGTTTGGACTCTCGAGGTTGTTAATAAACAGGAGCGATCCGAGGCATTGAGTTGAAACGTGTTGCCTGATTATTATTAAATTAAGACACCTAAATAAGCATATAGGTGAAACCGAGGACATAACAATGGCGACGAGTGATGCACAGAGCCTACAAGCCAAGTGAGATAACGCCAGCATACCGAAGTTTAATTTGAAGTGTAACAGAAAGTTGCTGCTAGCGTTAGCATAGCATTAGCATGTTGAAGACGAGCCTGTCTGCGTTTGATTGCTACTCCGACCCGGCGACGTTGGGACCGCGGTGGACAAGATGGCTAATGTCATTTGAACTGTTTGCTGATGGAAAAGGTCTGATCATCACAGAAGACGTAGATGATTTCGTGAAACAGCGGCGGAGAGCACTTCTTTTGCATCATGCAGGACCGGACACACAGGACATCTTCTCGACGCTGGATAACACGGGAGACTATGATGATGCTGTTGCTGTTTTAAACGGATACTTCGTGCCACAAGTAAACGCCACTTTCGCCCGCCAGACATTTCACAAAATTACACAAAACCCAAGTGAGACTGTACAACAATTTTCCACACGTTTAAGGCGTGCTGCAAAGGACTGTAGTTTTGGTGCAGGTGCAGACGACCAGATTAGAGATGCTATTATTAGCAAATGCACATCGAGCTATATTCGCCGTAAACTGCTGGAAGAAGGACATGGGTTGGTGCTTGCTCGCACACTCGAACTGGCGGCACAATGTGAGCTAATTGAGGGACAAATGGCGGAAATGTCTGGGAAAGGGGAGAGAGCAGAGGCGTCTGTGAACCGCGTTACACAGAAAGGAGAGAAAACAAACAACACTTGCTACCGGTGCGGACATGCTGACCACTTTGGGAGGGATCCTAAATGTCCCGCACGCGGTCAAACATGCCACAAGTGCAACGGTAAAGACCATTTTGCCAAACAATGCAAAATCTTGTCCCCTGCTCGTCCATCCCTCAATCTTAGCTGCATATTAGACACTTAGGATTTGGAGGGCTCAGCTTGGTTGGGACCCACCAAGACCTTGATGTCCCCCAATTTTAATCGCATTATTAGTTCCCACAAGCATACATATCTCACTCACGCTACAGTACACGCATCAATAGGGACTGGAGGTCGGCTGTAATGGCTGACCTCCTAATTTTAACTACACAGTAGACACTCTGGGGGCCTTGTACACATGCATGTGGGGGGGTTGGGGTTCGGCGCACCCCTCATTGCCTCGTCGGCCGGCGCGGATTCCGGGGACTGCGTTCTGGTGGCCTGCCAGGCTTTTATTAATTTATTATTATTATTATTATTATTATTTTATATATATATATATATATATATATATATATATATATATATATATATATATATATATATATATATATATATATATATATATATATATATTTTTTAAAATAATTTTTATTATTTACTTACTTTATTTTATTTAATTATTTGTATTTGTTATCTTTAATTTAATTTAATTTGTATTTCATTTTATTAATTTTTTGTTTTTTTTTAATTATTATTATTTTTGTTTAATCTTATTATTTATTTGTGTGTGGCGTTGCGCGAGTCTCGCTTCCTGTTGGGTGGGGTCCGTGCCCGTGTGGCCCGACCTTGCGCTGTGGGGTCTCTGTTGGCGACTTGATGTGGTGGCGGCGTGGCGCCCGTGTCTGGTCTGGATACTGTGTCTCGGTTGTTTGGGCGGCGGTGTGTTTGTGCGGGTTTGGGTTGGGGTGGTGGGGTCTTTTGGTGGGGGCGGGGGGGTGTGTTGGTGTCTCTTGTTTGCGTGTTGGCGTTTGGGCTTGCTGGCGGGCTGGCGCTGGCTGGTCTCTGTGATCCTGTTGGCGTGTGGTTGCCGGTCGCGTTTTTTTTTTGATCGCTTTGATTTGATTGGGTGGTGCTGGCTGTCTGGGGGTGTTGTGGCTGCTGTTTCTGCTGCCGTTTGTTTGTGGTGTGGGCGCCCGTGGCTGCTGGGTCTGGTGCAGGGGGGTGGCTGATGTTGTGACTGGTGGCAGCGCGCGCGCGTGGTGGTTGTCGGGGCTGACAAACTGTGTATATGTATATGTATGTGTATGTGTATGTGTATGTGTGTGTGTGTGTGTGTGTGTGTGTGTGTGTGTGTGTGTGTATGTATGTATGTATGTATGTATGTATGTATGTATGTATGTATGTATGTATGTATGTGTGTATGTGTGTATGTATGTATGTATGTATGTATGTATGTATATATGTGTATGTGTATGCATGTGTATGTGTGTATGTGTACATGTGTATGTTTATGTGTATGTATATATATATGTATGTATATTTCTGGGGGGACGTTCTGGGCCTGCCTGTTGGGTGGGGGTCGGCGCCTCAGGCTACTGCATCCGGACTGCGTGTCTGGAGCTCCTGGGTCCCACCGTCCATCCCTTCCGGGTGCCCGTCTTGGTTGGGGCCTGCTGGGTCTGGTCCCTGTGTCTACTGTGGTAGCTTGGTGCTGCAGAGTATTCCGAGGTGCTGCGAGTCGGCCAGTTGTTGGGGTAGCGACCTTGTGTGTCAGCATGTCTGTGATCTTCTTTTAATTCTTTTTTTTTTTTTTTTTTATAAATAGATTTCATTATTTATTTATTCTTATTTTTTAATATATTGTATTAATATTATTATCATTATTATTATGTATTTATTTATTTAATTAATTTATTTCCCCTACCTCAGGGGGGGGACTCGGCGGGGCGGTTGCTGGTTGTTCCATCTCCATCGTTGGGGTCCCTGCGGGTGGGGTGGGTGGTCCTGTGGCGGCCGGCTTGGGTGGGGTGGCCGTGGGCTGGCCTCGCCGCGCTCTCCGGGGGTGGGGGGTTGGGGGGGTGGGGGGGGCACGGTTGCCGGTGGGGCGGGGGCGGTCTTCCCGTCCGGTTGCGGGGGGTCTCCGGGCCCCTCGGGCGGGGCGTCCCGCCTTTCTGTCCGTGTGGGGTGTGGTCTCTCGCTGGCTTGGGGTCTGGCTGCCCCCTGCTTTTCTTGTGCCTTGTCCTCTGCCGGGTGCGTCTGTCTGCGGCCTGCTGCTGGCCCTTGTGGGCGGCACGGTGGGCCAGGCTCTGGGGTTCCTGTCGCTGTCCGGCTTGGCTGCGTGGGGGCGGTGGCCCCTGGTTCCCTGGGCACCACACCTACTGTTTGTGGGATGGGTTCTCGGGGAGGCTGGGGCCGTACTCTGGCTCCCGCACACACTGGGAGTCAAATGTATTGTACATGCAAATTCACATATACTCACACACATACATACAGACATACATAGGTACCTACGCTCCCACATACATATACAAATAAATACAGTACATATTTACACACTCAAAGTTCGTACATCCACACGCACATTCATTATACAAACATACTGTATACACATACTGTACATATACATTCACTGTAAAAACATACATATACACATACTGTACATATACACTCACTGTACAGACACACACATACACATACTACACATATACATTCACTGTACAAACACACACATACATATACTGTACATATACATTCACTGTACAAACACACGTATACACATACTGTACATATACATTCACTGTTCAAACACACATACTGTATACACATACTGTACATATACATTCGCTGTACACACATATACACATACTGTACATATACATTCACTGTACAAGCACACATACACATACTGTACATGTACAGGTACATATGCACACATACATTCATGCACATAATCACGTTTCATCAAACATATATTAACGTTGTTGCCCTAGGGTAAACTGGGTATAACACATGGCACACTGACAAAGCTTAACCTATTGTTACTATAACAATCTACAAGGTTAATGTAGGTTGCTTCTCTTTCTTCCCCTCCATTTTTCTGCATTCTTTCGTATCTCAAGTTATCATTACGTATATGTATTGTTGCATTTGAACAATTGTATTGTTGATAATAAAGGTAAAGTATTGGTATTGTTTATTATCAATAGCACTATTTCTATTGGTATTCATATTGCTCCATTTTTAGTGTAATAATGCTCATTGTCATTTCTGTATTATTTTTTTATTTTCGCTAACTGCTTATTTGTTATTACTTTTACCATCATATTTGTACATGTCGTATTTGCTGATGTTGCTCTGTTGTTGTTGTTGTTGTTGTTGTTGTGTTTGCTGTTGTTGTTTTTGTCTCTCTGTCTAATCCCCCTCTTGTCCCCACAATTCCCCCCTCTGTCTTCCTTTTTCTCTCTTTCTATCCCCTCCTGCTCCGGCCCGGCTGCACCAAATGATTATATAAATACATTTAATAAAGTCAAAATACAAGTAAGGCAACAAGAGAAGTATCCTACACTTCTCTTTTGTAAAGTAAATCTGAACAGCCGATATGGGCATCTACATCTGCTATATGATTTGCCCGAGAAGCTGGGCAGGACATTAAAAAAAACAAAAAACAATGCAAAACAAAAGGCACAACAGGAAAATAAAAAGTGCATAACATAGGGATAGAGCAACATGATTATGCTTTTATGCTAAATGACACTAACAGGTCAGAGAGACTTAACATAAATGTGGGAGGAGTTAGCTTGAAGATGCTTATTGACTCCGGGGCTACATGTAATGTGATAGATGAAAAGACATGGGAGGGGTTAAAAACAGAGAAAATAAAATGCCACTCCTATATTCTAAAATCAGAGAGGAAACTATTTTCTTACTCATCCAACCAACCTTTACCTATTAAAGGGGCGTTCACATGCCAAGTAAAAATAGTAGAGCGCAGTGAACAAGCAGAGTTCATAGTAATCAGAGGTGATGGAGAACCTCTACTGGGAAAAGAGTTAGCCATGAAACTAGGTATACTGAAAATAGGGACCAACATATCAGCAGTCACAGACCTGAAACAGTCACTTCAGCACCAGTACCCGATTGTTTTTCAGGTGGTAGGGAAGCTGAAAACAAAACAGATAACGCTACACATAGACCCAGAGGTGACACCAGTAGCACAGCCACTCAGGCGTATACCCTTTAACTTACGGGCGCCTGTGGAGGCTAAGATTAAAGAACTCTTAGATCTAGACATCATAGAACCGGTCGATGGACCAACACCATGGGTAAACCCAGTGGTCATCGTACCCAAGGCAAACTTCGAAATCAGACTGTGTCTAGATATGCGACAGGCAAACTTTGCAATCATCAGAGAGAGATACCCTATTCCAACAGTGGATGAACTGCTACAGGGGATGAATTGATCAGTGGTGTTCAGCAAACTGGACTTAAAGTGGGGATACCACCAACTCGAAATGACCCCAGAATTGCGTGGTATTACCACATTCGCCATCCACAATGGAGTATAGAGATACAAAAGACTTATCTTCGGCGTGTCTTCAGCCAGCGAACAGTACCAGCATGAAATCGCTGCCGCACTTGCTGGTATAGAAGGGGTGGAGAACATCTCAGATGATGTCATAGTTCACGCGAAGGATGAGGAAACGCACAACGAGCGACTACATGCAGTTTTGAGAAGACTGGAGGAATGTGGACTGACGCTGAATTCTGACAAGTGCCAGTTCAACATGGATCGGCTAATCTTCATGGGAATCCTGCTGTCTGAAAAGGGAATCGGTCCAACAGAAGAGAGAGTGAGAGCTGTGAGCGAGGCAAGAGAGCCAGAAAATGCATCAGAAGTGAGAAGTTTCCTCGGACTTGTGAGTTACAGCAGCAGATTTATTCCACAGTTCGCAACATTGTCAGAGCCACTGCGACGTCTGACAAGACAAGACACTACTTTTGAATTTGGTCCCGAACAGAAAAAAGCGTTTGAGGTGCTGAAAGAGGGCTTAGCCAAAGCAGGGACACTAGCCTACTTTAAAAAAGATGCACCAACCAAGATTATCGCAGACGCTAGTCCCGTGGGGCTAGGAGCAGTGTTAATACAGAGCCAGAAGGGAGAGAATGTTCCCATATGTTACGTCAGTCGTGGTCTAACTGACTGCGAACGTAGGTACTCTCAGACAGAAAAAGAGGCCTTGGCTCTTGTATGGGCCTGTGAGAGGTTACACCCATACGTATATGGTAGACAGTTTGATTTGGTTACAGACCATAAGCCTTTAGAATCTATCTACAGTCCACGTTCAAAACCATGTGCTCGTATAGAGCGATGGGTTCTAAGGCTACAACCCTATGATTTTAAAGTAATACATATCTCGGGCAATAAGAACATAGCAGACCCGTTATCACGTCCACTAGGAAACAGGGTACTGAAACAGGAACATGCACACGGATCAGACGAATACGTGAGATTCGTGGCAGTGAGCGCGACACCCAGCGCACTGACAACCCGTGAGGTTGAGGAAGCATCAGCCCACGATGAAGAGCTGAGTGAGGTGCGTAAAGCCATCGCTAGTGGACACTTTGAAAAGTGCACAACATATGCTGTTGTAGCTAGTGAGTTATGTGTGATAGGACAACTGGTTCTACGCGGGACGCGCATCGTGCTGCCACAAGCACTGCGGGCACGCGCTCTCTCACTAGCACATGAAGGACACTTGGGAGTCGTCGGTACCAAACAGCACCTCAGGAGCAAAGTCTGGTGGCCAGCTATGGACAAAGCAGCTGAGAGACATTGTAAATCATGCCACGGTTGTCAAGTTGTTGCTCGCCCAGATGCAGCGGAACCTTTGAGACCAACACAGTTACCGGAGGGGCCTTGGCAAGATGTTGCAATCGACCTACTCGGACCCCTGCCGACAGGTGACTCAATTCTAGTTGTAGTTGATTACTACAGTCGTTATTATGAATACGACGTGTTAAAATCCACAACTGCATCAAAGGTGATAGACAGTCTAGAGACAATTTTCGGTCGACATGGACTTCCCATCACACTGAGGTCAGACCAGGGTCCTCAGTTTAAATCAGAGGAGTTCAGTGAGTACTGTGACACCAACGGCATTAAGCATGTGAAAACGACGCCACGATGGGCGCAAGCAAACGGCGAGGTGGAGCGTCAAAATGCTTCGCTGATGAAAAGGATTCGCATCGCTGTCTCAGATGGACTTGATTGGAAGCGAGAACTCAGAAAATATGTCACAGTATACCGGAGCATTGATCACACAACCACGGGGAAGAGCCCCGCTGAGTTGCTTTTCAATCGAAAAATGAGGGGGAAGTTGCCAAGCATCACGGCAGCAGCACATGCTGATCTGGAAGTAAGAGACAGAGACGCAGAACAAAAAGGACAATCCAAGATCTATGCAGATGAACGCCGTGGAGCCAGATATTCAGATGTCAATGTTGGTGACACTGTCCTGGTGAGACAAGAAAAGACTGATAAACTCACCACACCTTTCTACAGAACGCCACATAAGGTGGTGAGCAAATCAGGAAACCAAGTAGTTGTTGAGTCTCCAACGGGAGCCAGATACACAAGGAATACAACATTCGTGAAACGATACAACAACGCTCATGAGACACTCACCAGAATGGATGCATCCCAGGACGCTGAGGACTGCACAATGAACAGAGAGACACAACCTGCTCAACGCGCGGAGCAGAGTATCACCAGCCATGATACCCGAGAGACACAGAGACCTTCTAGAGAGATACGTTTGCCACAGAAGCTGGCAGACTATGTGATGACATAGACGTTTATCTTGTTACGATCTGGTGATGTAGGTGTAACATTTTTTTTTTAAAAAAGGGAGAAATGTTTGAGTCAAGTTGAGTGACAATATTGTGTGATGTTGTAATGTGAAATGAACAAGTTCAAAATAAGGTCAAAGCAAGTTTAAAGTATAATATATTTATCGACTATTCAAAAGTGAAAATGTGTGTTAATAGTGAATTGATGCATGGTTGAGAATACAGAGAAAACATACAGAATATTTGAGTATGTGTTTAATAAGAAATGTTTTGAATACTGCCTAATGTTTATATTTCATATTTGAAAATAACCTGAAGTTTATTTCTAAGGAAAGGAGGGATGTCATGTACTGTTTTGTCATGTCCGAGCCACCGTAGCCGGTGTTCAGTGTGTGACGTCAGGAGAGCGAGGGAGAGTTTGGACTCTCAAGGTTGTTAATAAACAGGAGCGATCATTGAGTTGAAACGTGTTGCCTGATTATTATTAAATTAAGACACCTAAATAAGCATATAGGTGAAACCGAGGACATAACACATGATGTAAGCAGTTTTGCAAGGCTTTGTAGGATTATGCTTTTTTGATCTTAAGAGAATGTATATTTGCATGTCATCTGCAAAGCAATGAAAAAAATATATTGTACTTGTTAAAAACGGAACCCAGTGGCAACAAATACAGTGAGAACAAGACAAGACCTACAATTGAACCTTGGGGCACGCCATAGCCAAGGGGGACTTGTTTGAATGCAAATGGCCCAAGTTTAACATAAAAAAATCCATCGCTCAGTCAAATACGACTTCAACCAATAAAGTAAGGGGAGACTTTAAGTCTTACACATGCCTCTAGGCGGGACATAAGTCCCAAAAATGTGAAACTAAACCATAGAGGCACGACAGAAATATTTATAAAACATTGCTTTCTTCCAAACGTGTTCCAAACAAGCCTTTAGTGAGTGATTTCGCCCTAGTTACATCAGGGGATATCTCGATATATGATAGAGATTTCCCCATTTGTATTCAGTTGTAGTCTAAAGTTGTAATCAATAAGTTCCTTATTATTCTCTATCATCTTGTTGTAGGGCAGACTGGCTCATACATGCACATGCTTGCTACAATCTTCCACTGTTGCCATTTCTAACAAAAAAGTAGCATTCAGTTCTAACTTGTATTCGTCAGTCGATATGGAAACCTTAAAAACTACAACATGGCTCACAGGGTGGAAAGACAGTCAAATGGGGCTTGGCCAGGAGGAGGGCTTTGGCACGTAACTAAGACGCAATATGAAGAGACAGTCAGGAAGCGGCTTGAAGATGGTGTTATGAGCCGCTGCCCGGATCATATTTCGGTTTACGTTTTCTAGTCATTTGTGTTTTTCTGCTAGTCTTGGACTCCTTTTTAGTATCTGTTTATGCACCTGACTTTGTTACCATAGCAACTGATTACTTTCACCTGCCGCGGGTGTTCCCGACGCGCACCTGTTTTTCATTATTGTCTTCATTATATAAGCCTGCCTTTTCATTCAGTCTGTGTTGTATCGTAGTTTGTGTTCGCACGACAGTTGACGACTTCTGTTCCTGTTCTGTAACCTTGTAGCTTCCACGCTAAAGGCTCCGGTAACCTGCTAGCTTCCACGCTAAAGGCTCTGTTTAGTGTTTTACTCTAGCTCCCACGCTAGCTCCTTTGTTTTGTACTTTTAGTGCTATGAGCACGTGTTTGTTTGTTACTGTCTGATTTATGCTTTAATAAATCAGTTCGTACCTGCAAGCTGTGTCCGAAGCCCGATCTGCATCCCTGAGAGACGAACATCCGCACCCGGTCGTCACAGATGGTCTGTCAAACAAAATAAATGCAAAATTCTGATCAAGGAAGTGTTTTAAATGTAGGAAAAAATCATGACCCCTTTAATTTCTCTGTCACTTACACATTTTTTTAATAATGTGATTTATGTAACTAAGGTGTTGCTTTAGCTTATTCACTTCCAATGCCATCAGAAGTCAATATTTCAACTTGTTTAGTTATACAACCAATGACTTCGACATTGTGACCGGTGTGAGACAGGGTTGCATCTTGTCGCCATTGCTGGTCATAATTGTCATTGACTTTGTGATGAAGAAGACTTTGGCATCAAGTGGGGAGGGGGCAGATTAACCGACCTAGACTTTGCGGAAGACCTGGCTCTGGTTAGCCACACTCAGCGTGCACTCCAAGAGATGACCAACAATCTCCATGAGCACGGAGAAAAAGATACGGACTACAGATAAGCCAAGAAAAGACCAAGGCCATGGCCTTTGGACAAATACAACACTTTCCACCACTCACTATAGACGAACATGACATAGAGTATGTTGACGACTTCACCTATCTTGGAAGTAACATCTCAAGTACAGGAGACGTGGAGAAAGATGTCAATAACCGAATTGGCAAAGCTGCAGAAGTGTTCCAACAGCTCCGAAATATCCGGTCGTCCAAAGCCGTCACAACGGCCATTAAGCTACGCCTCTACATGTCAGTGGTCATACCAACAGCAACCTACGCCTGTGAGACGTGGATCAAGACAGCCAGTCTCACCAACAAGCTGGATGTCGTCCACCGACGATGCCTCAGATCCATCCTGAAGATCTCCTGGAGAGACCACATCTCCAATGAGTAGGTGATGAGAAGGGCAGGTGTAGCAGCCCTTACTGACATTGTCTCCGAAAGGAGAAGGAGAATGATAGGGCACGTACTCCGACTGCCAAGAGAGAGACCGGCAAGTGTGGCAATAGACTGGATGCCAGAAGGTGGAATAAGAAAGAGAGGGAGGCCGAAAAAGACGTGGAGACAGACAGCCAAGGTAGACCTAAGAGAGATGGGTGTCAGCTGGCACGGAGCAAGAAGAGCCGTCAGAGACCGGAGAAAATGGAAGGGACTCGTGGCCCAATGTTCCAATAGGAATGGGAGGAACTAAGTCTAAGTAAGTTAGTTATTTTAGTAGTGTTCCTTAAGCTTTCATTTTAGGGCCTCTCTTTTTTTAATCCTGTGGGCTATTCTAGAAGCCCGTGAGTTCAGTTCAAAAACTTGTGAGGGACTCACACACAGATTCTTAAAAACACTAGCGTGCTGACATAGAGATGATCTTTTACTAGATTTTTTTTGCAAAAGGTCCTTAAAACACAGCAGAGTGCAGAGCGGTAACTCTGACAAAATATACACACATAAATCAAATGGCCACTGTAGGACGCTGGTTCTCCAGGATATTCAAAATAAGACTAATAGTGAAGGGGGATGTCCTTAGCTTTCTGGAAATGTGGCCCCCAAAACAATTCAGTTGACTGTCCCTTTGTCATGTCTAGGGTTGTATGGTATACCGGTATTAGTATAGTACCGTGATACTAATGAATCATATTCGGTTATATAAATAAATGATAAATGGGTTATACTTGTATAGCGCTTTTCTACCTTCAAGGTACTCAAAGCGCTTTGACAGTATTTCCACATTCACACACACATTCACACACTGATGGAGGGAGCTGCCATGCAAGGCGCTACCAGCACCCATCAGGAGCAATCCCGCCTCTGAAATGTATCGGTCCGCCGCGCCAGTGTTGTAGTCACGTCGTGTCATGACTGGTTTACGAGCAGACGAGCATGTTCCATAGTGCACAATCACGGAGTACTTACAAGCAGACACAGTGTGTAGACAGAAAAGGGAAAACGGACGCATGTTGGCTTAAAATCTAACAATAAAGGTGAAGCTATAACACTGAAACGTCCTCAGGAAGAGGTGCTTTAAGACATGGCTAGCTAGCTAGCGGCTAAAGTCCAGCCCCAATCGGCAGTGTTTTAGTTACTTCTAAATCACTAATCCTCACCTCCATAGCGACGAATAAAGTATATTTCTTACAAGTATCATCCCTGCAGGACGAGGAATAGCTAAACATGCTTCACTACACACCGTAGCTCACCGGCTTCAAAATGTAAACAAAGACCATCTGTGGATCTCCACCTAACATTCACTGTAATGATACCAAGTACAGGAGCGTATCTAGTGGATACTACTATGATTACGTCAATATTTTTTGGCATCACAACATCTTCTTTCGTTTTTTTTTAATTTATATTATGTTTATAAACTCAGGAAATATGTCCCTGGACACATGAGGACTTTGAATATGACCAATATATGATCCTGTAACTACTTGGTATCGGATTGATACCCAAATTTGTGGTATCATCCAAAACTAAAGTAAAGTATCCAAACAACAGAAGAATATGTGATTATTACATTTTAACAGAAGTGTAGATAGAACATGTTAAAAGATAAAGTAAGCAGATATTAAAAGTAAATGAACAAGTAGATTACCAATTAATTTTCTACCACTTGTCCTTAATAATGTTGACAAAATAATAGAATGGAAAATTAAGTTACTGCATACGTCAGCAGACTAAATTAGGAGCCTCTGTTTGCTTACTTACTACTAAAAGACAAGTGGTCTTGTATGTTCATTATTTTTTATTTAAGGACAAACTTGCAATAAGAAACATATGTTTAATGTACCGTAAGATTTTTTGTTAAAATAAAGCCAAAAATACAATTTTTTGCGGTCCCCTTTATTTCAAAAAGTATCGAAAAGTATCTAAATAATTTTGGTACCGGTACCAAAATATTGGTATCGGGACAACACTAGTCATGCTCCTATGTGATAATCGAGTGTGAGGTTTGATGTGTGCTCCATTAAAACATAATCCACAGGATCTTCATGTTACGATTGAAGCCAAACTGTCCTGCCTTTATGACTTGACATTTTGAAACAGCAGCAGCAGAAAGTGGATGTAATCCGAGGATTGTCACAATCACCACCTTGAGCCACTTCCTCGCAAAGGGATGACCTCACCACCGTCATCCAAATATGGAATCAATTTAGGGTATAGCTCCCCCTGAATTACTTGTGTGTCTAGATTTGTCAAAACTAAGAAGCTTGGACCCACATCTACTGAGGAAACAACACAAGGTGGGTATGGATTTTAAGGGTTTCAAACCGAAACTAGAATTAAAAAAAAAAAAAAAAGTTTGACTCACATCCAGGTACTGTTGCTGCGTGGGAGAGCTCATAAATGAGTCAACCAAGGCTATTTGGATATAGGAGGGGTTGGGGAACGCATATGGTCATGCACAAACACACACACACACACACGCACACGCTCGTAGCACACATTCTCATAGTGGCTGCGGCCAGCTAGACCTCTCTGGTCAGGACTCGCTGCCAAGAGCAAGCTGAACAGTGGAACACTGGGAGTCTTGTGCCTGATTTTGGAGACTCTCGTCTCTCCCCCGACCTTGCTTGAAAATATACTGCGGCTTCAAAGAACAGCACTCTCAGCAGTAGGGAGGCCAGGCATGGAAAATTTAGACGCAACACGAAAGACGGGGAGTGGGGGATGGGGGGGGGTTAGGGGAGAAAAAATAAAAGTTGAGGCAAAATTGATGTGCTCATTCACATCTGCAGCCAGGAGCTATTTCTTAATGCTTTTAGCACATTTCCTGCACTGTAACAAAATCTGGTGACAATAATGTGATCACATGTTGACACTGAAGAATGATCCTTATTATAGTTAATGATAGAACTGCAAAACAAAAATGTTTTGTTTTGGGTTTTTTTAAATGAATGTTTGTAATAGCAAGGATGACACACCTGCTAATATCACCTTGTCTTGCACATAGCAGGTGCAACAGTATCGCTGCTCGGGCCCTATAATCTGTCAATTTACTAATGCTGGTAATTACTCAGAAAAAACAAATTTGCTAATGATGAACGCGCACAAATTATTGAAATCTTATTCGGGAGCTATGTCAACAATTTTTCAACAATTACTCATGTTCAGATTTGAATGACGCTGTCATTAAGCTATTAATAGTTAACAGCAATGCATCATACAAAGAGCATCTCAAATATTTTGATGACCTTGTTTAGCTACATGACAGGTAAGTGGGTGCTGACTGTGTTTGTGAGAGTTGGCAATTAATTAAAGACAAGCTTTGTGTTTTTTTGCTTCAGGTTATTCACCTGTAGCTGGTCTTTCCAGCTCTAGGATAACTGAAAAATGCTTAGGCGTGTTTGTCAGGTACAGTTTGGACGAATACACTTGTTAAATGTCACACTTTCGGTTTTGTCTACATACGTTTATCAAACTTGTAGAACAGCCACATGGAAGAACAACAAGCCATGTGCCTCCTGACACTCATATCAAAGTCAATGGAAAACATTTTTTGGTAAAGCCCAAAGCAAAATCCCTCTCTGATCTTTTCATCATTTTATTTGCTTGACTGGGAGAAATCACTGGGAGTGTGTGTACGCTAACAAAGGCCATACATGAAACAGAGCATATGTTTGCCACAGTGCAAATCCCCGCTGCTCCGATACAAAAATTAGCACACCACTGGGTAAACCCAATCTATAAACTTGTGCATATGCCAGGAGACAAGTCATGCCAACCAATAAAAAAATACTGCAGTGTACCAATGAGTTAAAGTATGTTTTTGACACTGAAAGAACTGTAGGATGCATGCCACACCAGGAGTGGCAATGTCACTACAGTATATACAGTATATAGTATACTAGTGTTGTCCCGATACAAATATTTTGGTACAAGTACCGGTACCAAAATATATTTTGATACTTTTTGGTACTTTTCTAAATAAAGGCCACCACAAAAAAATTGCATTATTGGCTTTATTTTAACAAAAAATCTTAGGGTACATCAAACATATGTTTCTTATTGCAAGTTTTTCCTTATATAAAGTAGTGAACATATACTTTTCTTTTATTAGTAAGTAAACAAACAAACACTCCTAATTTAGCTCAGTGGCCTTGTGGTTAGAGTGTCCGCCCTGAGACTGGGAGGTTGTGAGTTCAAACCCCGGCCAAGTCATACCAAAGACTACAAAAAAGGGACCCATTGCCTCCCTGCTTGGCACTCAGCATCAAGGGTTGGAATTGGGGTTTAAATCACCAAATGATTCCCGAGCGTGGCGCACGCTGCTGCTCACTGCTCCCTTCACCTCCCAGGGGGTGAACATGGGGATGGGTCAAATGCAGAGGACACATTTCAACACAACCAGTGTGTGTGTGACAATCGTTGGGACTTTAACTTTAGCTGCTGACATATGCAGTAACATAATGTGTCATTTTCCATTCTATTATTTTGCCAACATTATTAAGGACAAGCGGTAGAAAATTGATTATTAATTTACTAGTTCATTTACTGTTAATATCTGGTTATTTTGTCTTTTAACATGTTGTTTTTACACTTCTGTTAAAACGTAATAATCATGTATTCTTCTGTTGTTTGGATACCTTACATTAGTTTTGGATGATACCACAAATCAGTGACGTGCAGTCAGTAGAGGCAGGGGAGGCGGGGCCTCACCTGCCATCATGGAAAAAAAATAAAATAAAAAATAAAAATAATAATAATTAAATTGTTATATGTATCCAGTGATTATACTAAAGTTATTTTCCATTTACCGTAATTTCCGGACTATAAGCCGCTACTTTTTCCCCTCGTTCTGGTCCCTGCGGCTTATACAAGGGTGCGGCTTATTTACGGCCTGTTCTTCTCCGACACCGACGAAGAAGATTTCGGTGGTTTTAGTACGCAGGAGGAAGACGGTGACACAATGATTAAAGACTGACTTTTCATATACCGGTAGGCTGGTTATTTTGATAACGTACAGGCGAGCCCTTTGTATTACTTTGCACCGTTGTATTATTTGTACTCTGCACGAATGCTGTTCGCCATGTCAAAGATGTGAAAGTTTGATTGAATGATTGAAAGATTTATTGTTAATAAATGGGACGCTTTGCGTTCCCAAACAGTCATCTCTGTCCCGACAATCCCCTCCGTGGTAGCAGGAACCCCTATATACTAGGGTAATTACACATCAAAACCCTGCGGCTTATAGTCGGGTGCGGCTTATATATGGAGCAGTCTGTATTTTCCCCTAAATTTAGCTGCTGCGGCTTATAGTCAGGTGCGGCTTATAGTCCGGAAATTACTGTAACTGCACCAGATTTAGATTATTTTTATTTTTATTTTCACATTTGCCGTTCAAATACTGAGAAGAGACGGTGCGTTGATCAGCAGCCAGTTGAGGCACGTCACTCAGTTGTGCCTCAACATGGATTGTGCGCAATGACTCGGCTAACTGCTGGCCTGCTGTGCAGTGAGACTGTATTGCTGCTATATGAATTATATCAGCTAACTAAACTATGGCATAGTTTAGTTAGCTGAGGTATATAATGTACAGTGTATTTTGTCAACAACTGTATGTGTGTAACATATTTTTTGTGCTGAGCATTCATAAAACTGCCGCAAAAGACGTACTGGCTGAGGCTCGCAGTAATCCGGCCTCCTGGTGAGAGAGGGCGGTAGTGATCCCAGAGATCATTCCTCGGCCGCAGAAGAAGAAAAAAAAAAGAAAAAAAGAAAAAAAAGTTAGCAGGTCAAGTGCAGCGATTGTTTATTTCCTCTCGCCTGAACTTTTATTAAAAACATGGAGGATTACATATGTAAAATAAAACAGCTTTCTAAACTGGACTTTCAATCGAAGCAGGAGGTAATAATTAAAGGTAGACCAACGCCGGAGCTAAAAGGTTTGCTTTTGACTTCGGGACAGAAGACCCGTTCTTTTCAAACGGCGTGGTACACACGCAAAGGCTGGCTGTGTGGATGTCCAGCAAGAAAGGTAAGACCATAATAATGTTTTTTTTATTAAATGTGCTTTTTTGTGTTCTACAGTTTGTATGTGTAAAGAATGCTGGTATGAGCTTTTAAACATAACCCGTTAACTGCTGCCAATCACATGGTGAATAAGATACTCTTTAGGGTTCATATGTTTGTAAATCTGACTGTGATGAAGTCAGTGCCTCACCAGCCATTAACCTCACCGCACGTCACTGCCACAAATGTAGCTATCAATCCGATACTAAGTGGTTACCGGATCATACATTGGTCATATTCAAAGTCCTCATGTGTCCAGAGACATATTTCCTGAGTTTATAAACATAATGTAAATTTAAAAAAAACGAATATAGATTTTGTGATGCTAAAAAATATCAATGTAATCATAGTAGTATCGACTAGATACGCTCTTGTACTTAGTATTATTACAGTGGATGTTAGGTGTAGATCCACCCATGGCATTTGTTTACATTCAGGAACGGCATCATTAGCGGTGACGCCGGTGAGCTACGGTGTGTAGTGAAGTGAAGTGAATTACATTTATATAGCGCTTTTTCTCAAGTGACTCAAAGCGCTTTACATAGTGAAACCCAATATCTAAGTTACATTTAAACCAGTGTGGGTGGCACTGGGAGCAGGTGGGTAAAGTGTCTTGCCCAAGGACACAACGGAAGTGTCTAGGATGGCGGAAGCGGGGATCGAACCTGCAACCCTCAAGTTGCTGGCACAGCCGCTCTACCAACCGAGCTATACCGCCCCATAGTAGTGAAGTGAGTGTAGTGAAGCATGTTTAGTTATTCCTTGTCCTGCAGGGATGATACTTGTAAGAAACGTACTTTATTTGTCGCCATGGAGGCGAGGATTAGTGATTTAAAAGTAGCTGACTTTAGCCGCCAGCTAGCTAGCCATGTCTTAAAGCATCTCTTCCTGAGGGAGTTTCAGTGTTATAGCTTCACCTTTATCGTTAGTTTTTAAGCCAAAATGCGTCCGTTCTCCTTTTTCTGTCTACACACTGTGTCTGCTTGTAAGTACTCCGTGATTGTGCACTGCCGAACATGTTCGTCTGCTCGTAAAACCAACAATGACACGACGTGACGATGAGGGAGTGGAGGACCGGTTCTTTTTAGAGGCGGTATAGTACCGAATATGATTCATTAGTATCGCGGTACTATACCAATACCGGTATAGCGTACAACCCTATAGTATACCAACTGCTCCTCTTCTGAACACTTTGCTGGGAAAGCATTACAAACACAAACAATGTGCTGGTATCTGCACTGATGTACATTATTGTTGTAGCTGGGTCCTACTTACACTTACATGCATTTAGCAGTAGAGATGTCCCCATCAACATTTTTGGCCTCAGATCCGATACAATTTCGAGTCCTGATACAATACTTTGACAAAAGAGAATAGAAACTGAAAATGTTTTATAGCAAGTACTGTAACTAATGTAAAAACAATACCACATTTTTATAAAGCTTTAATTATTACATTTAAAATTGCTGGTATTATTTTAAATCAGATGATGTATAAAATGTGTACTACTGAATGCTACATAAACCTTTTTTTTACTGAAATAAAATGGCTTGTGCACAGTAACTAAACAAAATTGGCTGCCATTTAAACAATTTGTGTTTTGCCCTCAAAGCCTCCCTGTATCCCGACACTTAGGACTCCCTGAGTTCGTAAACAATAACAAAAACGACCCAAAAAAATATTACATAAAAATAAGAGCAAGAAAAAGATTAGCCATTACTTTTTCTCTAGTCCTCCAATGATACTTGAAAGAAAAAAACTGAACTTTTACTTTGTGCGCATGCATTCGTTTTGAAGGACTCCTTAAAGGCCTACTGAAACCCACTACTACCGACCACACAGTCTGATAGTTTATATATCAATGATGAAATCTTAACATTGCAACACATGCCAATACGGCCGGGTTAACTTATAAAGTGCAAATTTAAATTTCCCGCTAAACTTTCGGTTGAAAACGCCTTTGGATGATGACGTGTGCGCGTGACGTAGCCAGTGAAACAGAAGTATCGGTACCCCATTGAATCCAATACAAAATAGCACTGTTTTCATCTCATAATTCCACAGTATTCTGGACATCTGTGTTGGTGAATCTTTTGCAATTTGTTTAAGGAACAATGAAGACTGCAAAGAAGAAAGTTGTAGGTGGGATCGGTGTATTAGCGGCGGACTACAGCAACACAACATGGAAGACGTTGACTCGGATAGCAGACGCGCTAGCCGACGCTAGCCACCGACCGCACGGATGATCGTGGTGAAGTCTTTCGTCCTTCCGTCGATCGCTGGAACGCAGGTGAGCACGGGTGTTGATGAGCAGATGAGGGCTGGCTGGCGTAGGTGGAGCGCTAATGTTTTTATCATAGCTCTGTGAGGTCCCGTTATACTAAGTTAGCTTCAATGGCGTCGTTAGCAACAGAATTTTTAAGCTTTGCCAAGCTGGAAAGCATTAACTGTGTATTTACATGTTCATGGTTTAATAGTATTGTTGATTTTCTGTCTATCCTTCCAGTCAGGGGTTTATGAATTTTGTTTCTATCGGCATTTGAGCCCGATGCTATCACGTTAACTCCCTAGCTAAGTTAGCTTCAATGGCGTCGTTAGCAACAGCATTGTTAACCTTCGCCAGGCTGGAAAGCATTAACCGTGTAGTTACATGTACATGGTTTAATAGTATTGTTGATCTTCTGTCTATCCTTCCAGTCAGGGATTTATTTATTTTGTTTCTATATGCAGTTAAGCACGATGCTATCACGTTAGCTCCGTAGCTAAAGGGTTTCGTCGATGTATTGTCGTGGAGATAAAAGTCACTGTGAATGTCCATTTCGCGTTCTCGACTCTCATTTTGAAGAGGATATAGTATCCGAGGTGGTTTAAAATACAAATCCGTGATCCACAATAGAAAAAGGAGAGAGTGTTGAATCCAATGAGCCAGCGTGTACCTAAGTTACGGTCAGAGCGAAAAAAGATATGTCTTGCACTGCATTCTAGTCCGTCACTCTAACGTTCCTCATCCACGAATCTTTCATCCTCGCTCAAATTAATGGGGTAATCGTCGCTTTCTCGGTCCAAATCGCTCTAGCTGCATTGAAAACAATAGGAAAATATGAGGAGGCGATCAACTGACTACGTCACGCTACTTCCGGTAGGGGCAAGGCTTTTTTTTTATCAGAGACCAAAAGTTGCAAACTTTATCGTCGTCATTCTATACTAAATCCTTTCAGCAAAAATATGGCAATATCGCGAAATGATCAAGTATGACACATAGAATGGATCTGCTATCCCCGTTTAAATTAAAAAAATTCATTTCAGTAGGTCCTTAAAGTACAATCTTTGTACGATCCATGTAAACACTGGGACACAGCTGCCATAAAGATTGGCCGGGCTCAGCAGCTCATCAGCCGATCCCTGATCAATTTTTTAAAAAAAGCAAATATCGGCCCCAATACGATCCTATCATCGGTATCGGCACATCTCCACTCAGCGAACTAGTAACGATTATTTTGTTGTCCAAAAATAAAAATGTTAAACTTGTAAAACCTTTCACGTGCTCGTGTCAAACTCGGTTTATGCTACAGCTGCACGGGACCAGCTTAAACTACACCACCTCAACAAAAAAAAACATCCAACCTCACGTTTTAAAGGCTGCGATTAGTCAACTTGGCTCAGTGGGTAGAGTTTCCGCCTGGTAACTGCAGGATTATTGGTTCAAATGAGTTTGCCGGCTAGGCAAGCTCATGTCAAAGTGTCCTTGAGCAAGTGCACTGTCAACACCGTGTTGACGTTGACTATGGATGTTGTGGATCGGTGGAAGTAATACTTCGAAGTAGGGTTGTCTTAATACCAATGTTTTGGTATCGGCATAAAGGGGTCCACAAAAAAATGGCATTATTGGCTTCAACAAAAAATCTTAGGGTACATTAAACACATGTTTCTTATTGCAATCGAAGAACAATTCTGTCCTTAAATAAAACAGTGAACATACAAGACAACTTGTCTTTTAGTAGTTAGTAAGCAAACAAATGCTCCTGATTAGTCTGCTGACGTATGCTGTAACATATTGTGTCATTCACCATTCTATTATTTTGTCAAAATTATAAAGGACAAGCTGTAAAAATGTATTATTAATCTACTTTTTCATTTACTGTTAACATTTGGTTATTTTCTGTTTTAACATGTTCTATCCACACTTCTGTTAAAATGTAATAATCACTTATTCTTCTGTTGTTTGGATGCTTTGCACTAGTTTTGGATGATACTACAAATTTAGGTATCGATCCGATACCAAGTAGTCACAAGGTCATACATTGGTCATAATTTAAGTTCTCATGTGGACGTATTTCCTGAGTTTATGGATATAACATGAATTTAAAAAAAAAAAAAAAAAAAAAAAAAAGATTTTGTGACGATAAAAAATATTGATGTAATCATAGTAGTATCGACTAGCTAAGCTCTTGTACTTGGTATCATTACAGTGGATGTTAGGTTTAGATCCACCCATGGCATTTGTTTACATTGTGATGTCGGTGAGCTATGGTATCCTCCTACGGTGTGTAGTGAAGCATGTTTAGCTATTCCTCATCCTGCAGGGATGATACTTGTAAAAAAAAACTCACTTTATTTGTCGCCATGGAGGCGAGGATTAGTGATTTAGAAGAAGCTAAAACACTGCCGATTGCAGATGAAAATTAGCCGCTAACTAGATAGCCATGTTTCAAAGCACCTCTTCCTGTGGGCGTTTCAGTGTTATAGATTCACCTTCATCATTAGTTTTTAAGCCAAAATGCGTCCATTCTCCCTTTTCTGTCTACACACTGTGTCTGCTTGTAAGTACTCTGTGATTGTGCGCTGCCGAACAAGCTGGCAAATTCAATTACACACGGGGCCAGCCCTGCATGGATGGAGTCGGGAACCATTTTGGCTGTGAGAGCCAAATATTTTTTTTGTTGCAAATATATTTTATTGAATTTTACAGTTAAAATCACATTTAACAGTCACACTTAGCTTACGCAGACCCTTCATACAGGCACACATCCACTCATACACACTCACATGCACACTTGAGGAGAGAGGTGCACTTGAACTTTAACAACTCAAGGTTTACAGTATAGACATTATTAGAAAATCCCCAAATATTTTTAAATGTGTTTCCATGAGAGCCATATGATCTTTTTTTTTTTAATGGAATCAACTAAATGCAGGCTTCTTAGGACAATTTTAGACTATAATACGTCTAAACGTTCTCCTCTTAATAACGTTAATACAAACAAATAATAAATCGAATACATCTTATCTTTAATGTGACTTCTGGTGCTGTATTGTTTTGCTGATGGCTTTGTAGTCTGGTTTATATGTGGTGAGGTTAAGCTCCATGGAGGCGTTGAGGCTTCCATCCGTTAAACGTAACCGTAGGTTGGTTTTTATGCGTTTCAGATGTGAGAAGGAGAAGCAAACATGGTCAATACAGCAAAATGCATACGCGAGAGTGTTTGGTATGACAGGAAGCAGGTTCTAAGTTTTGACAATCATCGGGTCTTCAGCTTGAAGTTTTTTTTATTTATCTCTATATATTTTCTCTATCTGTCCTGAAATTTACGGTACTCATCTTTTTAAAACAGATTTTATCCACCTAAACTTTCGAGCTTGATATTTGATTGAAAGGTGGGGCGTTTACTTCTTGACCTCACAACACGTGTAGCTGTGATTGGTTCAAGCCTTGCAGGTAGCTGGAGTCAAACCCTGTCCTGAAACCAATCGATAGGGAATGGAGGGATGGAACAAAATGCAGGAGAATGTTTTAAGGCGCTAAGATGTATCTGCGAGCCAGATGGAGTGATCAAAGAGGCACATCTGGATCCCGAGCCATAGGTTCCCTACCCTTGCCTTATACGGTTGTTAAGGGCCACAACAACTTGGGGACGGGGTGGGTGGCATGATTATGACCATCTGCGGTGACTTTTGACTCCTTTATAGTTTTAGGTAGGTTTAGCAGCATCACGGTCATGTCCATTCAAAAGTCCATGGAGATAATTGCTGATTTAGCATCATTTCAAACTATGTCATCGTGGCAGATTTACACCAGTATTTCTAAACCAACAATACTATTTAAGTTTATATTGTAGCCAAAACTTTTCCTTGAAGAAATAACTTTTTTTTTGCCATTTAATGTGTTATGTTTAGGTTTAAATTAATGTATATAGCAGTTTTAAATGGGCTTCACTGCAGTAGGATATATCCAAAACGTTTCTTTCCCCCTTGGACTTATCAACTTATGTTGTTCCTTTTCATGTAAACTTTGGAAATTATCTGGAATATAGACACATGACTTTTGAACATGACAACTGAATTGTAGTTATCAATGTAGTCTTTTTCTTTATTGTTCATACATGATTATTTAAAGTAAATACAATTATTAAATCCTTTCATAATAACTTCAATGCATTTTTATTTGTGTTTTTTTTCGCACACTCAAGGCTCACATAGCCAAACCTACCTCTGGTTGCCAAAAGTAATACAATAAAAACCTTGTTTATCGCTGTTTATTGGTTCTGGGCCTGGCCATGGTCAATTAATTGCCACAATTTAGAAATGATTAATAATAAATTAAATGTTTTCAAAGCTAAAACATTAAAAAGTTTGTTTAATACTTTCTGAATAATTTTGTTAACATTAAAAAAAATCCTTCTAGACATGAAATAACACCCACATAGTCAGTCACCTTTAAAAGCTGCGATCTTCGAAGTGCGATGTGGCGAGGGACTCACTAGGTTGCAGTCACCCATAGGCCCAAGAGCAAGGATATTCAACTAAATTGTTCTGGAGGCCACATTTTGAAAAAACTATGGACCGGGGAGCCGGACTTCATTCTTAGTCTTATTTTGTATATTCCAGAAAACCAGCGTTCTCAACAGTAGACATTTGATTTTGGTCTATTTATGTTGTCAGAGTTCCAGGAGCGCTCTGCTGTTTTCAAGGACCTCCTGCAAAAAAGCTATTCAAAGATCATTTCTATAATACCACTTTTGTGTTTTTTAAGAATCTGCTGCAGAAATGTTAGTCTCTCACAAGTTTTTTTAACGGTACTCACCAGTTGAATAGCTCGAGTGATGAAAAAGAGAGGTCCTAAAGTGGCACCTTGAGGAACACCACTAGTATAATTAAAGAAGTTGAACAAACGACTACTGACTGCATCTGAAGTAAATAAGCAACAGCAACACCTTAGTAACATCAATCTCGTTATGAAAAAAAGTGTTACTACTAAAAAGGAGAGAACTTAAAGGGATGCCTTGAGGTGCGCCTCAGTTACGTAAACCACATGTTTTGACCCATGTGTTCCATGTTTTTGCTATCAAGGTTAAAGGCCTACTGAAATGAAATTTTCTTATTTAAACGGGGATAGCAGGTCCATTCTATGTGTCATACTTGATCATTTTGCGATATTGCCATATTTTTGCTGAAAGGATTTAGTAGAGAACATCAACGATAAAGTTTGCAACTTTTGGTCGCTGATAAAAAAGCCTTGCCTGTACCGGAAGTAGCGTGACGTCACAGGTTGAAAGGCTCCTCACATCTGCACATTGTTTACACCAGCAGCGAGAGCGATTCGGACCAAGAAAGCGACGATTACCCCATTAATTTGAGCGAGGATGAAAGATTCGTGGATGAGGAAAGTGAGAGTGAAGGATTAGAGTGCAGTATAGGACGCCAGGGTGTATCTTTTTTCGCTCTGACCGTAACTTAGGTACAAGGGCTCATTGGATTCCGCACTTTCTCCTTTTTCTATTGTGGATCACAGATTTTTATTTTAAACCACCTCGGATACTATATCCTCTTGAAAATGAGAGTCGAGAACGTGAAATGGACATTCACAGTGACTTTTATCTCCACGACTATACATCGGTAAAGCACTTTAGCTTCGGAGCTAACGTAATAGCATCGTGCTTAACTGCGGATAGAAACAGAAGAAACATGCTCCTGACTGGAAGGATAGACCGAAGATCAACAATACTACTATTACTTCTACTATCAGGAGACACTGAACTAAACCCTGGACCTGTAACCACACGGTTAATGCTGTCCAGCCTGGCGAAGCCTAGCAATGCTGTTGCTAACGACGCCATTGAAGCTAACTTAGCTACGGGACCTCGACAGAGCTATGCTAACAACATTAGCTCTCCACCTACGCCAGCCCTCATCTGCTCATCACGACCCGTGCTCACCTGCGTTCCAGCGATCGACGGCGCGACGAAGGACTTCACCCGATCATCGGTGCGGTCGGCTGCTAGCGTCAGATAGGGCGTCTGCTATCCAACTCAAAGTCCTCCTGGTTGTGTTGCTGTAACCAGCCGCTAATACACCGATCCCACCTACAGCTTTCTTCTTTGCTGTCTCCATTGTTCAAAAGATTCACCAACACAGATGTCCAGAATACTGTGGAATTTTTCGATGAAAACAGACGCTGTTTGTATTGGGACACAATGGTGTCCCAATACTTCCTTTCAATCTGTGACGTCACGCGCAAACGTCATCATACCGAGACGTTTTCAGCCGGATATTTCCCGGGAAATTTAAAATTGCACTTTATAAGTTAACCCGGCCGTATTGGCATGTGTTGCAATGTTAAGATTTCATCATTGATGTATAAACTATCAGACTGCGTGGTCGGTAGTAGTGGGTTTCAGTAGGCCTTTAAAATGTCAATGCAAGGATCTGCCATTGTGTTGACAGTGGTCCAAGTTCCTCCATACAACAGCAACACTGTAGTGTTTTTAGGAATTTGCTGCAAAAATGTGTGATTTGAGCCGGGGGGCCGGATTTGGCCCTCAGGCTGACAATTGAAAAGCCCTGCCCTAGCATGTTATTCGAGTAATATTATAGACCGAAATGGGGTCATTAACAAAATATTGTTTAGAGACACAAAACATGATAAAGTTGTAAACACATACTGTAAGTAGCAAAGAAGCAAGGTAAAAAAAACAGCTAAGCCTAAGGATGTGAAATCAAACATGTTTTGTCTGCTACTCCCTCCGTTTACACCTCAACACACCTCGATACACCTCAGCACACAGAACGAGTTACGACACACGGGCACGCCTGTGGGCGAGCAGAAAAAATATTATGGGGGAAATTCACGCACGCCAAAACGAACCCATGTCTTCGAAACAGAAGGGGCGGGAAGGTGGATGGTGGGGTGGATAAAGGGAAGGGAGGAATAGAGGGAGGGTGTGGGTGGGTGGGGGATGGGGGTTTGTTTCCTGTCGCCATTCCTGCCTGCCCACATAGACAGCCGGAGAAAGAGAGTATATCTGAGGCGGACTGCAGGCCACATGACATTCTCTCAGAGTCCCTCGCTTGCCTCAGCACCGAGTGATGTGTTCCCTTCCCGCCTTCCCTCCTCTTCCAGTTCCTCCCTCCCTCCTGCCCTTCAAAGCTTTGACATGTCATCTCCCACCACAAAAACAGAGGTGGGAAGACTCGCTGGCGCTACCGCTGCCTCAGGGTGTCTGGCACTAAAGCTGCCTGCAAATACAGCAGGGAGAGGAGGAGGAGGAGACGAGGGGATGACAGAAGGAAGGAGGGAAGAAAAAAGAAAAAGGAAGCCAGAAAGGAAAAATGGAAAAAGCAAAGGAGCAGCGAGTTAAGGACAGTGCGCGTAAAGGAGACTCATAAAAACCCAGGCGTCAGAAGAGCTGGAGCGACTCTTTTGTCAGTGTGTCACATCTACACACATTTGACGCAGCTGGGGTCTGCAAAAGTTTGGGAGAAACCATCAGGGTCCAGAGCTGCTGTGACACAATTCTGGTTGTGTGGCCTGTTCTGCACACCACAAAAACACAATGATACCCATAAAGGTCGGACAAAATAAATGAATTTTAACAAGCTAAATGTACGCAAACCGCAATCCCATAATTGAACAAATCTTCTCCGATTCTAATGCGATTTTCTTCCTCTAAGACCAGTAAGTACTAGTATTTCTAACGACTTTAAACACATATCCTGGGCAGGCCATTGCATATGAATAAATGTTTTCCAGGCCAACTGTTTGCTGCTACGATGCCACAAAATTTGCAGATTGACTTAAGGAGTAATTACGCACTTGGCTTTTTGAACCTCTGTGGCTTTGGGAATGAATTGGTGATTGGCTCCTTGACAAAATAAGCACATCTGACCGAAGCACAGCTGAGAGCATCCAAGAAGCCACAAGATCCATGCAAACAAGAACACTGATAACATGGCCTAATGTTACGGACCGATTAAGACCTAACCAATAAATGAGCTAAATTTAAAACTACAGTAGTGCTTCAATTTAAATGTTTCGGAATACGAGGGATCTCTCAGTTAATTGTTATGCTACAAGTTGTATGAAAATTTTTTAGTCCCCGCCAATAGTTAGCGTACCATGAAACATGCAGTCTTTTCCCCGAGCATTACCTTATTGTGAGAAATAAACCTAACTTTGTATTCCAACCACTGAAGGAATACGGTGGGTGTTAGAGACAGTGCTGCGAAGAACAACTGGTTGATTATCATTCAACTAAACAAAGAAATCATCAAAAACATGTCGCCAACTTGGTAAAACAGTTAGCTTCACTGCTAGTCTGTACCATACCGAAGCAGGACAAGTCAATAAGGCCATTCAAGAATGTTAAAATAACAACCCAATGGCGAGCATTTATCCATGATTGGTGTGTTTGACACAGAAGCAGCTTGAATATGGTATTGTAGAAGTCCACTCTCCAGGGCAAATGCTGTACATTACATCATTTTATAAAATGACTGTATTGTAATGTTCTACTTAAGGCTGAAACGACGCGTCGACGTCATCGGTTACGTAAATACGTCGACGCCGTTTTGTGCGTCGACGCGTCGCATATTTACGTCACACTACCGTCATGGCGGAGCGCAAAGCAGACTGTGCGAGCGAGGGGGAAAAAGCACGCCAAAAGTGTGGGAGTATTTCAATACACGGCCTAATAATGTTGTTGTATGCACACTGTGTCGAGCGGAAATGGCCTATCATAGCAGCACAACGGCTATGAACGCACATTTGAAAAAAAAACATCAACCATCAACTAGTCAATCGTCCGCGTTAGCATACGTTGTCATCATTACACAAAAACATGAATGTGTCATTTGTATCTGCTAGGGGTGTAACGGTACGTGTTTTGTATTGAACCGTTTCGGTACGGGGCTTTCGGTTCGGTACGGGGGTGTACCGAACGAGTTTCTAAGCTAAAGCTAACTTTAGCTGCTAAAGTCTTAACAAGCTGCTTTGCTCCTTCTGCCTCTGTCTCAGCACGCAGCATTGTCCCACCCACACAACCATCTGATTGGTACACAGAAAGCTCTACCAGCCAATCAGCAGTGCGTATTCAGAGCGCATGTAGTCAGCGCTTCAGCGTCTAGCAGATCGGTGTTTAGCAGGTGAGCATCAGGCAGCGGACTCTCCCCAAATTATAATAAACACCTCCCAGTCAACTACTAGTAACATCACTATGAGCCCGTTGACCTTCTAGAAACTTAAACTGCAGCTCACCTCGCTCGCAGTCCTGGTTTGAGGTGAAGGCTAATTACCTCTCAGTTCCAGCCACATCGACCCCTTCTAAGCGTAGACATGCTAACCTTTCTTCATTACAACTGTTAGTCACTCACTGGAATGAGTAGAATTGGTTATTGTGTACTGTGTTGGACTGGATGTTTATTTTGCACATTTTAAAAGCAATACTTAATGTTTACAGTGCTCCAGAATATTTAGATTGGCACTTTTTTGTATTGGATGTTTATCTTTATTTTTGCACATTTTAGCAAATAAGCAATACTTTCACTTTTGTTGAAATGTTTACACTGTTGTTACAGAATATTTCGTTTTGCACTTTTTTGTATTGGATGTTTATCTTTATTTTTGCACATTTTAAAGCAAAATAAGCAATACTTTTACTTTTGAAATGCTTATACTATTGCAGAATATTAAGATTTGCACTGGATGTTTACTTTTATATTTGCACATTAAAAAGCAAATAAGCTACTTTTAATTTAGTTAAATGTTAAAAGTTTTAAATGTTTACATTGTTACAGAATATTTTGTCATGTTGTTGTCAATGTTGACTGAGTGGCCATACCTTTTTTTTTTGTAAATAAAAGCCATGCCTTTTGAAAAAACTGGCCTACATTTATTTTTTCATCTTCATTTTAAATAAAATAAAATAAAAAATAATCGGTAAAAGGAAAAATAATCTATAGATTAATCGAAAAAATAACCTATAGATTAACCGATTAATCGAAAAAATTATCTATAGATTAATCGATGGAAAAATAATCGTTACCTGCAGCCTTAGTTCTACTTCTATTGTATTGCTTTTATACATTGGTTTTTATATAAGTTTTTTTTTAAACTTCAAGCACTAAGTAAAATGATTTCAGTTCATTGCAATGGGAGTGATGATTTGAGTGTAAACCTTTTACACTGAGTAAAGAGCTCAGAACCAATGCACATTGAGGGATTCCATTAAAATTGATTAAATTTGGCAAAATTCCCTTTTACAAAAACATGTCAACGATCTCCAATATGGTGGTGCATGAGAAATAATGATGTTTATATAAGGCTTTTTTAAAAGTTTCTCAAAGCATTTTACAATTAGAAACCCATACATTCAAGCCAAGGTCAGGTAAGCTTGTTCATACTAGCGTGGGTGGCACTGGGAGCAAGGTGGGCAAAGTGTCTTGGACACAACGGAAGTGACTGGGATGGCGGAGGCTGGTATGGAACCCGCTGAGCCACTCTGCCCTGAAAGACACTAAAGCGGCAAACTAAAAACACATTAACACTGGAAACCATGTGAAATATGCAGCATAGCTTTGGTGTTCCCCCAGAGATATGCTACAAGTAGTCACAATGCTCCCATTTAAAACACAGGAATGATTTAAAGGTATTTTGCACTTTTTGTACGATTCAGCATTCCAAAAAAAATGTCAGCCCAGTTTTTGTTTACCATCTAGACCAGGGGTGTCAAACTCACTTTAGACTGGGGGCCACGTGGAGAAAAATCTACTCCCAAGTGGGCCGGACTGGTAAAATCACGGCACGATAACTTAAGAATAAAGACAAATTCAGATTGTTTTATTTGTTTAAAAATACAACAAGCACATTCTGAAATTGTACAAATCATAATGTTGTTGTTGTTTTTTACACTTACATGTCGCAATTATTAGTATTCTATTTATTTTGTGTTATTAATTTTTCTGAATAAATTATGTGATAATGTTCATTAGTCAACTCATTGGTGTTCATTTGCAATTCATCAAGATAAAAAAATGATATCAAAGTCAAATTACAGTATGTTATTTATGTAATTTGATCCTTTTCCTCGACTGATGTACTAGCATCATATAGTTTATTTTGTACATATGTAGCATCATCTACAAAGAATTGCTATTGCGACATCCAGTGGACACATTTAGAACAGCTGTTTCTTTCATTCAAAAATTTCAGGTTCATTTTTTACTTAGCAAACTCATCCCTCGGGCCGTATGTTTGACACCCCTGGTCTAGGCTATCTTACAGCCAAAAGTTGAAAGTATGCCCACTTATAATTCCACAAAATTGAGCGCAAGAAGAATCCCACTCATTGGTGATTCAGTCTGTCCCTTTTTGCTTGTTGAGTACCACTGCAAAATAAGCCAACATGGAGCCAAAGAAAGATATGAGTGCCAAAACTTTGACAAAAAAGGTTAGTAAAGTTGTGCAGCAAAGTACAAAGGTGGCAAAACTGACATTGAAAAATATTTTTTCCATTAGAATTTTTTCTCTGTCTGACCTTTTTTGAACAGATTACTAAAGAAAACTGAAATACCACCGTACACTAGTAAAACACAAGAGCACTGCGCATGTGAAATAGGCTTATTAGTTAAGCTTGCTGCAAGGAAGAAGTAGAAAAAGCCAGTAAAGTGAAATTATTTAACCCACATTTTCATCAATTATTGTATTTTCCGCACTATAAGGCGCACCGGATTATAAGGCGCACCGCATTATAAGGCGCATAGAATAGACGCTACAGTAGAGGCTGGGGTTACGTTATGCATCCATTAGATGGAGCTGCGCTAAAGGGAATGTAAACAAAACAGTCAGATAGATCAGTCAAACTTTATTAATAGATTACAAACCAGCGTTCTGACAACTCTGTTCACTCCCAAAATGAATAAACAGCTGTTTTATTATTTTCCCCGAGGTAAAGTCAGTGACGTGGTGTTTTGTTTATCTTTTAACAACAGCAAGGTATAACATGTAGTGCAACATATATATCACATAGTGGAGGGGAACTTTTCTCTGATTCAATAAACATGTAAAAAAACAGTGATACTGTTACGGTAAATCAAACGTTAGTGCAATCACAATATAGTAACACTCGAAATAGTGCAGAGCAATAACAATATATGAATAACTCAACGTTGCTGAAACGTTAATGTCACACAACACAACACACAAAATAAACATGTAAAGCTCACTTTATGAAGTTATTCCTCATCCACGAATCCCTCAAATACTTCTTCTTCAGTGTCCGAATTAAACAATTGGGTGAATACGGCATCCAACTGTCTCGTCGAAGTCGTCATTAATCGAGTCAGTGTCGCTGCTGCTCTATTCCCGTGTTCTACTGCGTGACTAATCGTCTTAAGTTTAAACTCTGCGTCGTAAGCGCGTCTCTTAATAGGAGCCATTTTGGGGTCTTTACATAAACAAACAAATGGAAATGAAACGGCACGCCTCGCGCAGTCATATATCCCAGCATGCACCACGCGCTTCTTCTTCTACGGGGGAAAATGAAGTTGGCGGCTGCTTACCGCAGTTGCGATTGATTGATAGATTGAAGCTTTTACCTGTTGGACGCTCAATATTGGTCCATATATAAGGCGCACCAGATTATAAGGCGCACTGTCAGCTTTTGACAAAATTGGAGGTTTTTAGGTGCGCCTTATAGTGCGGAAAATACGGTACTATTTAAACATTTTGCCTCATGTCGTTTCCATCGTTGTGTTTACAGTGTTCTCTCAATTAGCACGGGGGTTACGTTCCAGAATTAGGTAGGAACGCTATTTATTTTGTTATTTATATGAATATTATATGCATTTAAAGTCAATCAATCAATCAAAGTGTATTTAAAAAAAAACCTAATCACAAGTGCCTCAAAGGGCTGCACACGCCACAACGACATCCTCGGCTCAGATGCCACATCAGGGCAAGGAAAAACTCACCAATGGGATACAATGAGAAACTTTGGAGGGACCGCGGATGGTACTTAAAAACTCTTGTAAGTAAAACTCAGAGTGGCGAGGGAACTATTGCTCGCATTACCCCATACTAGCAGCTTCCACCTATGCAGGTAGACACGAGTGTAGATTATTTAAGGAAACGGCTAAAACCTTCTATATAAAAATGTGTCACCTTTCTTGCAGAATAAATTGATGCAGCGCAAGCGCATCTGACTCTGTCAGTTCCAGATATAATGACGCAATTTAAATTAGGAGCCATGCCAAAGCAGTAGTGGAACATTACAGAAAGAGTCTCACTGGCGGCCTACGTACAGTATTTCATCCAGTATGACCGCAGAGTCACAAGTCGACACTATGTGATTTATTTTAAGGCCAAGAGTCAGCTGCTTTTCAGGGCTTCTAGAGGGTGAATCTGTTTGCTGATGATATCACCTCCAAAAAGCGTGACCGCCGAGTGTGTGGCGTTTGCTGACAACACATCTCTTCAAGTGTTTGACGGGATTCAAAACACGCTTTCGCCCTGGCGCATGAGTGCTTATATCCCACACTGTCTGTCTGCGATGGAGCCACCACCGCTGTACTAGTTTGAAGGCACGCAGTCAAAGCTGGCATGCAAAGGCAATATTTCACTCTCAGAGAAGACTGAAGAAAGATTTTTCAATTGGTTTCCAGAGAGAAGGGAACCACAGAAAAGTGCCACAGGGCACCAAACGAGAAAAACAACTCAGAGAACAAGAGAGTTGGCGGCACTCGGGCAACAGAGAAGACTACTAAGATGATTTATTAGCACATGTCAGCCAGGATGTATCGCCTAGCATTGTATGGATGGTGGAGACTTCATCACACCATGTCTGATCTAGTTTAGTGTGTCACACTGCAGCATTGAACTGGTTAGTCATCTTTTGGGTTGGTGATTTACTTCTACAGAAATATTTTAACATTCACAATTGTTACTTCAGAAATGTAGCTGACGATCTTCTTTAAAGAATCGTGAAATAATTCAACAGTTGCACTACATTGAACTCTCTTGAGCTTGTCCCCATTTGTCATATCATCAAGTAAATGGTTTATTTTTATTATTGAACTTGAATGAATCCAAAAAATATAAATATCAATGATCCGTTATTTGTGCACATAAAGTACTTTTTAATAGACAGTTGCTTGGTGAAGGATTTATACAAAAAACATAGTAATATATTATATGAGTATAAAATCACTCTAGTGAGATGATGCTAAAGTTTAACATGTTCAACTTTTTGAGGCTCTGACTTTATCTGTAAGACAACACTGCCACCGAGTGGGTAATTCATATACTCATTGTACACTGCCCATTGTTTTACATTGAAACTAAAAGGGTCACAACAATTTAGAACCTTATCTTCATGTGGTTGCTTTATGGCCGTCGGAAATGTGTGCTTCAATGTTAAAACTTCTGAGCCGTATTTTCTCCTGACCTTACTTTACATGTGTGTATGTGTCCATGTAGGTATGATGTTGGAAAACAGGGGTATCCAACCAGTAGCTGGTGAGCTATGCATTTGTTTTGAAGTTATTCATCAAAGGGTCAAATAATATTGGCTAAAACTCTTTAATATTTGTATAGTTGTTCAATTCAGACATCCATCCATCCATCCATTCATTCTCTACCGCTTGTCCCTTTTGGGGTCGCTGGAGCCTATCTCAGCTGCATTCGGGCAGAAGGCGGGGTACACCCTGGACAAGTCGCCACCTCATCGCAGGGCCAACACATATAGACAGACAACATTCACACATTTAATGACAAATGACCACAAAATATCACAAAAATAACTGCTTCTAATGAAAGAACAATTTAAATTTGATCAGTCATAAATAGAACATAAAAAGTAGCTGTGAAAGTGATTTAAAAAACTGAACTATGAAGTAAGAAAGAAATGCAAACTGAAATACAAGTATGTAACTAAAATCTTTGTTGATTTTTATAATACAGAGTGTGAGTTGTGGACGCCAACATTTATTTAACGTTGTGGTAAAACAAGCATATTCTCTTTGTGTTGAAATAAGCTATTAAAACATCCATCCATCCAACCATTTTCTACCGCTTGTCCCTTTCGGGGTGCAGAGCGTGCTGGAGCCTATCTCAGCTGCATTCGGGCGGAAGGCGGGGTACACCCTGGACAAGTCGCCACCTCATCGCAGGGCCAACACAGATAGACAGACAACATTTACACTCACATTCACACACTAGGGCCAATTTAGTGTTGCCAATCAACCTATCCCCAGGTGCATGTCTTTGGAGGTGGGAGGAAGCCGGAGTACCCGGATGGAACCCACGCAGTCACGGGGAGAACATGCAAACTCCACACAGAAAGATCCCGAGCCCAGGATCGAACCCAGGACCTTTGTATTGTGAGGCACACACACTAACCCCTGTGCCTCAAAACAAACGTCACAAAAATGAGTGGAGCTCTCGAAAATGTTCATTTTGAAATGGTGCTGACTTGCACCAGTTGTGGAGAATAATTTGCCAATCTCATTTACCCAACCAAAATGAAGTTTGCAAAAATATGACTTTGTAATGTCAGAACCTTTGCTACAGCAGTACAGTAAAGACACTATGGGGGTTTGCAGAAAGGTGTTCAAACAGCGGCCCCTTGTTGCATTTACATGCACATACGGCTAATGGAACATTCTTTCAACAAACTTGGGGGGGGGGGGGGGGGCTAGTGACTAGCAATACTTGCCAAGTCATAAAGAAGATACAATTTAAAGTAAATATTTGGTAAAGTAATAATTACCAAAATTAAGCAGATGATGGTCATGACGACTCTCTATTTTATGCTGGACTTTTTTTTGCTGCTGTTACATATACTGTAATATTGTACATGGTAATTGGGATTTGTTATATATTGTATATATTATATAAAAATATATCACTATATATTATATACTGTATATATAATATGTAAATATTACATATATGTTATATTTTATATTGCTACTATGGTACATTTTAGTCTACTTTATACCTTTTGTTTTTGCCCTCTTTTTGTGCTCTTGTGTGCATTATCTTTTCCATCCTTATCCTATCTATCCTTTGTAACTGAGCTACTGTGTGGAACAATTTCCCTTGTGGATCAATAAAGTTTGTCAAAGTCTATGTCTGTGCTGGTTATTCACATTACAATCATTTGGACCACAATTATAATCATGTTGCTGTAGAAATGGATGGATGGATATATACACTCAAATTTGATACAACGCGGTTGTTGGGGTCCATGAAATATGCAGTATTTCCCGAGATGGCGTTATACAGAAATCCTTATTTTCTACCCTTTACTTTTCCAAAGAATACAATAAAATGATCTCCAACCCAGACGTGACAACACAACATATCTTCACCGATCACAAAGCAGCAAGACAAGCATGTTGCTTCAACCGCGTCACATGGAAATGTAGCGTTCTGTCATTACAGGAGCTCTTTGAGGAGCCACTATTTCATATGCAAATGTCACGCCTTTGATTTCTTTTGATTTGCCACTCCACTGTTAAACTGTCTGTTACACTACACACGCACGAAGGGCCGTCCGGCCGTAATTGCCTTTCAGGCTTAATTGTCTCGGCTTTTCTTGTTTCCCCAAGCACCTGTGCTCGGATCAAAGCATGTGATGTGCGGTAGCTGTCTGGAGTGGGCGTCCTTATAGTGTGCACGCTGCACGCGCATGTGATTGCCCCCTTGCACAAATGTCTATATTCAGTGAATACAAACACAGAGCATTTGAAATAGTCAATAGCATGTAAAAGGTTGGACAAGAGTGTTCTCTTAAGAGAAGAAAAAGATCACTATTGACATGACGGACGACATCACAACTAACATGTTTTTACTACTGAATGCAAAAGAAAATCTATTCACGTTCGAATTGCGATTCTTATTTATTGCGCTTCTGAATCGATCCAAAGACATTTTTCTTACTCTTTGGGCGTACTGTTTGTCAGGTAACCTACGTAGTACATTGTTCCAACAAGGTTAGGTAGCTAGCTTTTGATGTTGCTAATGTTCAAGCACAGAAGAGAAAGTAGTTCAGTCAGCACCCGTCTTTGCTAATGGCAAGTGTTTGGGCACACTTTGCTTTCTAGCTTATTTCCGACTAAGAAAGAGCTTGACCTATTCAATCTGCAAAATCTTCTGAATGAAATTCAAGTAGAATCTGTCTTAACTTACGACTATTTTGAAATATGAGCTGTTTCTCCGCTTTTTATTTACCTTTATGTTTCAAGCATACATTTGAGTTACGAGCATCCCTGCAACTAGTAGTAACTGTCCACAGCCAGAGACCGACGCAATCCTGACCTACAACCATCGGAACTGAGAAAGTTAGTCAGAAGGAGAAAACATAGACGACACCCACCAAATCAGAACAACAAGCCATCAACAATACGACCAATCGTGTAGATAACCCGGCAAATCCAGCCTGTGCACTAAAACTACACCCAAACCGCTAGAATTTAACCGTGAAACCATTGAGAAACTGCTGAATTATGTGGTGTGTTTCAGTTTGTTCTGTCTCGTGACTCAGCAGCTGGCCAAGCAAACATTAGTCTTGCTCACTGGGTCCTAAGAAGACATATCAGTTGTTGTCAACTGAAAAGGCATACGTGTGCAACATAAACACCAATGACAGTTCCTATTGTTACACGATGGAGAAGACACAGATTAGTCTGCTCGCCGATGGAAATGCTGTACAATATTATTATATTACTTTATAAAACTACTGTAGTTGTTTGTAGTCAATTATATTGTATTGTCTCAATACAATATTTTAAAACGTCTATTTAAAAGGCATGTAACATGTTAAAATTGTGGTGTTTTGGGGGGCCAAGCACATTTCCATTAATTTCAATGGGTGGGGCTGATTGTAGATAGAAGTGTTTTGAGTTACAGGCTCTGTCGTTGAAGTAATTGTGCTCTTAAATTGATGTAAAAGGCCTTACTTTAATTTCTCAGACCATCACCCAGAGTTAACAATGGAACAGCTGCTGCTACCAACTCTCGACCAAGCAGACTCCAACTCTTCACAAAAAAACTTTCAGCCAACTTTGAACAGGCTAAACAAACAATAATTTAACAGATAACAGACTGCAAGCCAAGCTGTTTATTAGCAATTTTAGAATCACTTTATTGAACTATGTTATGCTGCATTTTCTTGTGCGTAACCAGTTTTCTTTGAAGTATAATACATTATGGTCAGAAGTATTTATTATAGAGGAACTGGCACCCGTTGTTAACAAAGGAGTATTAAATTGTATTCGTGTTGAATAAAGAAATAAAGAAATAAATCTTCAACCCAAAAATCTGCATCAAATAGAATTGTGAGTTGTAAAAAATTCACATCCTTTGAATGCAACCTTAGAAGTTACGCCGACACAAAAAAATGAAGGTCAGAGATAAGGTGTTTTCAAAGTCTCCTCCCCTGGGGTGCATACCATGACTTCAGGGGAACTGCTGCAGCTTGAGAAAAACAAAAAAATAACTATTTCTTTTCAAACTTGGTTGAGCTAAAATCATGTATATTGAGAAAGCAAAATTAATGTATTTTAGGTTAGGGTTAGTCATTGAAGGAGCGGCAAATGGGGCTCAATCTCTTACTCACCATGCACGCAGCATTGAGAATAAGCACACACAATAAAGCTGTTTTGTCTAACTCATTGTTTATTTGGGAATAAGACCCTATAGCGCTGTTGTCCAAAGTGTGGCCCAGGGGACATTCGTGGATTAGAACATTACACAATCCAAAAAAAAAAAAAGGGGGACCTGACAACAAAATGGCTTTTGACCTGTGCTTATTAATGATGAACATGTGTGCAAATTCCTCCTATGTTAAGTTTAGCCCTCAAAAATGTTTTAGTTGGCGGAAAAACATCTCAAAGTCTCAAGTCTATTAAATTAGTTATTAAACTAATGAGCTTTGTTAGCTATCACACAAAGCTAAGATGTGGATGTTTTGTTCAGATATTTACGCATAGAGCTGGGCCGATAATACGTTATCAATATATATTGCAATAGACACATACTCAATATCAGTATAAAACAACCGTACACACACACATACGCTACTCTCATAACACTAGTGTGGTTGTGCCGTCTTTCTGTCTTGTTGTGGATTCTCTGCATGGAGTGAGAAAAGAAACTGTAATATCTTGATATATAAACCCAATAACAGAAACGTGTCTTTAGTTGTGTTGGTTTTAATGCAAACAGTCCGGCAACATCCTGACACTTACAGTTTGTCGGATTAATGAGTAGCTTCTCAAACTAATCTGTGAATTGTTCAATAGCCTATACACGACTGCCATCAAGTGTCTCAAATCTGCAACTACCTTCAAATCTACTTGAATTATTTTGTTATCTTAGTCACGCTCATCCTACCTGGCTACCAGACGCCTTCTCCACTGATAAATAGCACCTTTGGAAAGTTGTTAATTGTTTTACTGTATTTATTGGTAGGCTTAAATAAGTCATAGAAAGTATCAATATTTAACAATATCGATCAATATAAAAAATGTATATCATGATATAGTTTTCGGCCATATCACCCAGTCCTAGTTTAGGCACATCGACCCATTGTATTGGTTTTAGTATCTTTAATGTACAACATGTTGCAAAGTGGCCCCTACAGCCTTAATGTTTTTCTTTATGGAGCCCTACCTGGACAACTCTGCCCTATGGAATTAAACCTTGCATGCTGAAAGTAATTGTAACAACAAAAAAGCATGAATAATTTTAATAGATCAATGGAAAATTATGATGGACTGTGATGAGAATCTACACATCTAACCTTAAAAGGCATACAGAAATGTGCTTATTATTTAAACATGCAGTGAACTGTAATATGTTCATCACTTACATGTTTGGCCGCAGAGACTGAATTTGGAGGCTTGTGTGTAATTATGTTCAAAGAGGCGGAGTTTAGCGGCATGGGGTGCACACTGAGGTATAAATGCACCAATCAGTCTCAGCTGTCAGGGACGTTATTTAAAGCACACCATATCATACAAACATCTTTAAATCTGCTGTATTCTAGAAAGCCAGAGAAGAAATGGATACTTGGAAGCTCCTACTTGTTTTTTTTCTTTTGTGCACTTTGATGCAAATCTATCAGGGGCTCTCTTACGGTGAGGAAGAGGAGAAACAGTACTGGCCGGTGAGTTTGTAATGCTGTATTAAGGGGTGACCAAAGCAGTATATTGATTGTTTCCCCTTCTTCTGCTGGGGTAGGGCAAATATAAATCCCACAGGACAGCTCTGATCCAACCCATTGTAAACCTCATGAAGAGATCTAAAGCCCTTCGCTTCTACGGACTCATGGGGAAGCGCTCAGGTGACCTTTGACCACCTCTTTTTAGCTTAAAAAGCATAACTTCTGTTGTCATACTGATTATGTAAATGCAGATACATTGGTGTATGGTGTGGAAAAACAGCATTGTGTAGATACATAGTGCTTAATTATAAATCATTTAGGCAGAATTTTAAAGCGTAATTTTTTCCATACAGGTTACAAAGCAGAGATGTCAAGGAGTCTAAGAAGGAGAAAAATCTCCAGTAGAGGTGAGCATAAATACCAAAAAACAATAATTTTTGAAAGTATATACCCGATTTATTAATTAGAAAAATAATTCATCATCAGAGCATATGTCAATACTTAATTTAATAAAAGGAAAAAGCAGAGATTTTGTTTCCTATACCAGAAAATCTGTAACATTAGAGAAAACACAAGCAGGGCATGTTTGCATCGGTATAAAAACCTGAGGTTGTTTTATTTGACTTTATGTGCATTTTATACAGTGGTATCACCATGTTTTCAAAATACTCTCATTTCATGATTTGGCAGGTTTACCAGAGGAATGGGACAGAATCATGTACTGAAGGAGTGGAGAATAAAGAATTATGACCTATACAATAACCCACCAACCAAAGACCTTACATTGTCGTTCTCCTCTGCTCTCGTCTGTTTTTACACCATACTAATGCTAACCTTAACTGCCCTCTAATGTAAATATGCATTGTGTATGAGCACATTCATGTCATCTACTGTAGTTTAATATTCAAAACTCAGCTGACACATCAACAAAAAGGCAATTTAAATTATTAGATATGGCGCTCAAGGGGTCAAATATAAAAGTAGAAAATAAAACGACAAAAGAGGACGCTTTGATCTATACTGACATTTAGGAGGTCGAGGCTACTTGTGGCTGGTGAGGCTGTGAAGGTGAGTTTATTCAGTAGCCTGAGCATCTTAGTGCTCATGTCCCCTTAGGAGGGGTCCATTTCAGCGAGCTGGGGTCGATGGTTTTGTTACCGTTGCCTCTCTTGACCTCTTTCGCTTTCCACTCATCAATCAGGTCCTGCGTGCAGTGAGAACTTATTAAGGGTAGTGTCTCATCAGATTTAAAGCGAGTACACTTTAGCAACCATCTTTAATGTACTGTGTCTTATGAAGGAACAATACCATAGAAATTAAACTTGGGTGTACTTTAGTCATAAGTGTACCGTTTAGAACGCTGTACAGATTTACTATGCACAGAAAATAACTAAACGTGCAGCCATTGTGTTCTAAATATCTAATAAGTGTGTATGTACAGAGAATGAGATGAAATGATTGAAAGCAAATAGCATGCAGTACTATTAACAGATTGAGTTAGTTGACTAAACAAAGCAATGCAAGGATTTGGATGAATCTTCTATAAAAGTAGCAAACAATGTCTTCATCATGACATGCATTAGCATTAACACAAACATTGGGGCCCTTGACTACAGAACACACTACAAGCAATGGTTCAAATGAACAAAACCAGGAGGATGAGCTCACCTGTCGCTTCAACACCAAGTGCTTCCCCTTCCAGTATTTGAGCATCTGAAGAGACTGCAGCGTGCTCACAATGTCCACGGGATTGACAGCGGTTTCCTGACTAATCTCTGTTCATCAAGTAAACAGCACATGTTTTTTTGCTTGTTTGATTTGTTCACACTTTTAAAAGCTCCAAAAGTAAAGTATCAGTAGATTGGAAAAACAAGATGCCTCTATATTGAAGCTATTATTATATACTGTATATCTGATTTATGACAACTAAAGACTTCCGTTTGCGAATATATACGGTAGATATGATCAAAATAGTATTCATCTCACAGAAATTCCAGAGCCATTTTGAGCATTAGGAACCAAAGATCCCTTACATAAGGATTGTGAATAATAAAAACCAAACCACTTTCCAATTTTTGCATATTTCAAGTATGACTGATCTGATAACATGGTCAGAGTGCAGAAGCGTTACTCCAGTGATGTCACTCTCCGAAAATAGCCGAAGGTATTCGGAGCGGAATATTCAAAATGGCTGACTGAATTTGTGGCATTTTGTGATGTTTAAACACTGTATTCACATACTTTGCGATTTGTATATACACTCAGATATGGTTTAATAGATACAATGAAATACAATTGAGCATATAAAGTCAACTTGTTTTTCCACTCTACTGGTACTTTATTGTAAATACATATTCTGTTTTATCTCTGAAAGTGTAAAGGTTGCATTTGTTTAGTGTGTCTAACCTTTGATGGAGATCTCCTTTCCTTGGAAGTTGTGCATATATCGCAGTAACACTTCCTTCCAGTAGCTGCGGTAGCTGATGAGGCCAAGGTCTGACAGAGGCCTCTCTGGGGAGCCCACTTTCTCCTCCACTTTAGACAAAAGGTAGCCTTAAGAGAAAAAAAACAGGATTGTCAAAAAAGACACTTTTGGACAAACTAGACAACTGTTCAAATACATACTGAAGTCAATGAGCATCTTGCCAAAGCCCTGCCTCATGTATTGTGGCATGGTGAGAATGCAGGAAACATTATAGTTGAGGAAGGAATTTTTTTCCTTCAGAAAAACCAAAGAAGAAACATAAAACACTGACATAAATATTGTACGTAGACATCAATATTACAAGACAGCGCTGTGTACTTACCTTGGAAAAGTATCCCACTAAATGGCACCCTGTGTTGTCGGCCTCAGTCATGACGTAAAACAAAAAAGGCTCCACGTCGTAGTACAATGTCTTGTGATCCAGGAAGAGCTTGGCCAGTAAACACAGGTTCTGGCAGTAGATCTGAAGGAGACAAATGATTTTAGTCACTCATCCCATTGTGTTAGTTTGCTTTGTGTAAACATATCTTCCAGTGAAACGCTGAAATTAATTTTATTAAACCAATTGGCCACCTTGTTTTTCTTGCCGTCAACTTCAAACACAGATATGGCGCCTTTCCTGTACACTTCATCTCCTGGAGGATGCTTCCACACACACTTTGCCTGACAAAAACAGTTTAAAATAGTCAACAGTCCAAAAACATGCACACCATTAAAAACACAATGCAATCTGTACTTGGGTCTACAACAGTGATACATTTCCTCACCATGTGTCGCCTGAGGATTGTCTGGCTCTTCATGTACTTGAGGCAGAATTCACAAACATAGAGGCGACCAAGGCGGGCATACTCCTCAGGATAGGGCGAGTGGTACCAGGTGTCCAGCTCATAGCGGCCAAACAGAATGGTCTTAATCATGTTGCTGCCCTCTGTGATCTGACCCTGGATGCGCAGCTTCTCCTACGGGAGGGAAGTACACAGGAAGTCAACATAAGAGATGGGTAATCACATTAGTGATATTGATAGTAAGTTTAAAACTAATGTAGGCATTAAAAACTACGATGGGGGCGTGTAAATCTTTTGAACTCCTAAAGAAATAATGACTTTTTAAATTAAAATATGCATTATGTACGCTAATTTTTAGAGGGAACAAATTATTTTAACTGTGGTTTATCACAATCAATGAATGACAGTCATCTTTAGACCAAAACAAAGCTGTTTCAACAAATCAAAGTAAATCCTTAAGTTCAAATACTTTCACATTCAAATGCGTTAGTAAATGTGCAAAAATAAAATTATTTGTTAAGTACATTAAAAAGCAGCGATACCCATTAGGAGTTACTTGAAAACCAATGCAAACAGAGTAGAACGGTTAAGAAATTAAGTGAATTATATTTATATAGTACTTTTTTCCTCTAGCGACTCAAAGCGTTTTACACAGTAAAGATATAGGCACTAAATTGGTCACTGCAACATAAATACGGGCAAGTTGGGTCTGAATGAGGAAGATTTCAAAGGAAAAAAATTATAATTTGCACAAGATCTTTAAAAAGGGGACTTAAATAACACATTACAGATACTATTGGGATATTTCATCTATCTTATCAAAGTTTAAGGCATAAAAAATATCAATCAATATCGACACAAATTATTACAAAACAGATTTTGAAAATGGATATCTTTGCATGTATGGCAACATATTGTTTTGCAAAAATAAACCCCGAAAAATGACAGGCATCCCCAATAAAAAATGTCCACAAATGAAATCAAATCAACACTGAATTACTAGCACCCTCTGATGGTTCATACCAAGCAGTGCATCTACTGTGCTGGTGATTACACTGCACTGGTGATACATGATCCAGTTTGAATAATCCATGCATTCTCTATCGCTTGTCCCTCTTGGGGTTTCGAGGGGTGCTGGAGCCTATCTCAGCTGTATTCGGGCGAAAGGCGGGGTACACCCTGGACAAGTCGCCACCTCATTGCAGGGCCAACACAGGTAGACAGACAACATTCACACTCACATTCACACACTAGGGCCAATTTAGTGTTGCCAATCAACCTATCCCCAGGTGCATGTCTTTGGAGGTGGGAGGAAGCCGGAGTACCCGAAGAGAACAGGCAGGCTCCACACAAAGACCACAAGCTGGGCTGGTACCCAGAACCTTTGTATGTCTATTGTTATTATCTAACACGTGGAGGGGGGGGTTAAAGAACAGGCTCTTACCAGGTCTTCAGATGCACGAGCCTGAGCTTTCCTAAAAAGCTCCAGGTCGTAGTCACTGGTGATATTCTCCAGGAGAGGCTCTCTGGTGTTGCCGTGCGTCTGACGATGCTCCTGTGGATCAGATAAGACGAATGAGAGCACATATTCATCCCTGGCAGAAGGAAGAGAACCACTGCAGTACCATATGCTTTTCTTTCTGCTCTTTCTGCAGGCCAGAGTTCCTCCCTTTCCTCATTTCAGCCACTTGCTCTTTGTATCTGCTCTGCTTAGATGTTGGCGTCTAGAAGACAACAAAAGATGCATCAATACTGTTAACACAATTTACAGATCCTACCTAATTTTTCAAAAAAACTGACCTGATGCCGTGTCGCATGTCTGGAATTGCTCTCTTCCTGAACCTTCAGCTCGTCTTCTTGCTTCTCACGTGTGACAGCTTTCACCTGGCAAATAAAAGAGTCAGTGGCACGCAAATGGCAATTATTATTATTATTAATTAGCTTGATTACCTTGCATTCATCTGCAGAAAGGTTGTGATAGAGGGGACATCCAGACACAGCAAAATGGCGTTCATGTTTTCCTGTGAGGTGACCTGTTGAAAAGCAATGACAAAGAAATAATCAATGCAACAATGAGACTTATTTTGTTATTTTGGTAAGCAAACTGCATTAAATGAAAGAGCTGTGTTACCAAGTGAATTACACCCAGGAGTGGGGCATTTCATGTTAAAGTTGTACGTCTCATGGCATCGGCGACGTTTGGGTCGGTGAGAGAGGTCCTTATCCGAGTCCCTGTTGGCCTGGTCTTTGGCCTGGCCCTCATCGTGAGAAGCGTTAGGGCTCGAGATGTCCAGTTCAGATTCGGACGACGGCGCATTTCCTGTTGGTGTCAGTGGCGGGGATTCGTCATGCTCGGCAGTCTGCTTCAATTCTGTCGTGTCTGGGGTAAAAGAAGACAAACCAGAGTATTTTTACCTAACTGTTGGACAGAGAACACTAAATTCTGAGCATGTCCACAAACCGTGAGAACTCTGGCTTAGACGGGTAGAGGCTCTGGTGAGGCGCTGTCTCTTGGGCCGGGTACCGTCACTTTCGGAACTATTGGTCCGCTCTCTTTCAGCAGAGGAGTCTGAATCTTCAGTTCCATCAGATCCGCTCCCTGCAATATGTCTCTAACAAGGGAAACAATGCATAAGCCTCCTTTTTTTTTATTGATGATGTTGAAGAAACACGTTATTACGATCCATTCCCTCCATGATTTGCAAATGGTGGTTGTTGCACAAAGTTTAGCATGGAGGCCAGTTTTTAGTAACACATTGGTAGTCATCCTTAAAGAGACAGGCCAGTTAGCAAGCCGTTAGCCGCCTGCTGTATGCTACACCGCCCACTGAAAAACAACAACCAATGTTTTTTTCTTACTAATATAACCTGGTTATTTTCGAAAGATTATCAGATTATATGAACGGTTATGCGTATGCAAATGGGCGTTCACAACAAAGCTAATGTTGTTAGCCTAGCACGTCAGCTTCACACTCTCCAAACTACATTAGGATATCAAACATGTTTAGCTCGTATGCGTTTTTTCACGACCCTACCGCCACCTAGTTACATAATAGTCATAACTATCAACTATTGTGCGTAATTCAATTGGTTCGGCATATATTTGTTAACGAAGAAATTACGTTTTAAAATGAATTCTTTACAGCAGAGTATTCTACATGCTACCAACAAGCTACTGTTTGCCTAAGGCGTAAATAAAAACAACTATCGCAAATAATATATTTTTTTCCGTCTGAAAAGTCAGACGAGTGTCTTTGCACGCATTTATACAAGAACATTTTGAATTATGGCGTGGAACGTAATGGAACAATTTCCCCCGCAAGGAAAGTGCAACCCGGTCGCTAACGCTAACCTTAGCTAACGTCATTGGCATTGTTGCTAGCACAATCTAGTATTACCTGTTGTCTGCGAGGCATGTTTAGCTTTGACAAGGATGTCTTTAGGCGCGTTCAAAACTGAAAAATAATCGATACGTTGAAACCAAGGGAGACAAATGAACCGGGGCGGTTACATGTAAATAATGTCGTCTGGATGTGGCGCCACATCGCCCTTAAAGACAGAGCGAGAAGACACGGCCAGGAGGGGGCAGTAGAACACGGCCGAATTTTCTATGTCTTCCTCGTCTATTTATTATTAAATAAAGGTACTGCCACCTACCGGACAGAGGTTGTATTGCTAGACAATGAAGTTTAACCCTCTTTTTTTTTAAAAATATCAAAATGTCCTGGACAACTTTGGATTTTCACTTTATTGAATTTACAACCCCCTGGCACTGTTTTGTACTGTCATTGTACTGTTTCTGTACTTGTTTTGATTATTTTTATTTCTTGATTGTAAATAATCGTGACTGGCAGCTCCATGTTGACCTGGGAAGGCAACTCAAGTTCCCGGCCAATATTGCTACCACGTCACTCCGCCCAGACATGGTGGTAACATCGGAGCCAACCAAGCAAGTGGTGCTACTGGAGCTGACTGTCCCCTGGGAGGAGCGAATTGACGAAGCAAATGAGCGAAAGAGGGCCAAATACGCTGAGCTCACTGCAGAGTGTCGGAGTAACGGCTGGAGAGCCCGCTGTGAACCAGTCGAAATTGGGTGCAGGGGTTTTGCTGGTCACTCACTACAGCGTGTATTCAGAATCCTTGGCATTAGAGGACTGCAGTAGAGAAAAGCCACCAAGAACATCCTAGGGGCCGCAGAAAAGGCTGTGGATCCGTAGGGGGGATCCGTGTTGCGCTACTTGGGCACAGGCCGGGGTCGTCCGGGCGAGGGTGTCTGATGATTGAAGACCCGAAACACCCTATGACCCCGGGTTTATCACTGTTGACGTGTCCAAGCATCACCGTGAGGTGTATTCAAGTTTTATAAATGTTCCATCCATCCATTTTCTTCCGCTTATCCGAGGCCGGGTCGCGGGGGCAGCAGCCTAAGCAGAGAAGCCCACACTTCCCTCTCCCCAAGCCACTTCGTCCAGCTCCTCCCGGGGGATCACGAGGCGTTCCCAGGCCAGCCGGGAGACATAGTCTTCCCAACGTGTCCTGGGTCTTCCCCGTGGCCTCCTGCCGGTCGGACGTGCCCGAAACACCTCCCTACGGAGGCGTTCGGGTGGCATCCTGAGCAGATGCCCGAACCACCTCATCTGGCTCCTCTTCGATGTGGAGGAGCAGCGGCTTTACTCTGAGTTCCTCCCGGATGGCAGAGCTTCTCACCCTATCTCTAAGGGAGAGCCCCGTCACCCGGCGGAGGAAACTCATTTCGGCCGCTTGTACCCGTGATCTTGTCCTTTTGGTCATAACCCAAAGCTCATGACCATAGGTGAGGATGGGAACGTAGATCGACCAGTAAATTGAGCGCTTTGCCTTCCGGCTCAGCTCCTTCTTCACCACAACGGATCGATACAGCGTCCGCAGTACTGAAGACGCCGCACCGATCCGCCTGTCGATCTCACGATCCACTCTTCCCCCAGTCGTGAACAAGACTCCGAGGTACTTGAACTCCTCCACTTGGGGGCAAAATATGTTGCATATTATGAATAAAGGTTTATAAAATTCCCCCCCCCCCCCACCCCCCAAAAAAACATTGGATTTTTCACTATGCAGCCCCTTTTTTAAAACGTTTAAGTAATCTCTACTAACATATTGTACTTAAAAATGAAATTAATTACATTTTTAATAAATTGTATTTGAATTAATTTGGTTCATCACACTCAACGATGATGTGATTACGCTAAATGTTAAAGACAATAAACTAACATTATAATGCAAAATTGAATTTAAGTATAGTGTGTTTTTCTACATCCTTGGCTGAAGTAAAAGTGCAATAAAAATCCAAAAAAACCAAAGCAAAGGATTACAATGTTTATTTTTTTGGCTTTCAAAGTAGAGCCCAGAAAGTGCATTTGTTTTCTGGAAAGCTCCATTGCAGACAATGAAAGGTTATGGAGGGGGTGTCAGACTACACCCCCCCCCCCCCCCCCCAAAAGCAGCTGATAGCAACTTCTCCCACCTTTACTATAAATAGCCTACAAGGCCATTTTCCACTGCAGTACATGTGAGCAACACACTCACCATTTCTTCTTTCCCTTGTACATTTACTCACAGCATTACAATGAACAAGCCCAAAATTGTTAGACCAGAGGAAAGGTAAGTGAAGCCTTTGGATCTTTCTAACTTTACGTGTACTTTGATAACAACACTACAATGTAGTTTGGTTTTCTTTTTATTCCAACAGCCAGCCTGCACATGCAGTGTGGTTTGATAGGAAAAAATATGTCACCATTAACTTCAAGGTACAAAAACCAAAGGATGTCCAAGTTGATATTCAAACCGACAAAATGATTTTGTGGTGAGTTGTTAAAAAAATAAAAAAAAG
>NC_084738.1:23767719-23865219 GCF_033978785.1 Entelurus aequoreus
GTTAATATTAGCAATGTATGCGCACATTATTTTTAATAAAGCAAATACAAAAAGGCGGTTACAATTTGCAATAGATGGAAATGATGTAAAGGCAGTAGAGGGGGTGTTGTATAATGTGTGTTTGTGACAGAAGGGGGTGACAATAGTCAAGGCTGTCTGAGATGTCTGCTCGTTTATAATTTGTCTGTCTTATTTTTCACTGTCACTCTCCACTATAAGAAATTGTTGGAGGGTGTGGCTACATTAACAAGTGGATTTACAGGCTAATATTTAACACCCATTCCTGGCAGGATTTAAAGCATTATAAACCTGGCCTCACCCCCCCCCCCCTCCTCCCCAGCGCATATACAAAAAGAAAGATCAGCAAACGGCCATAACTTTCACCGTCTCCTCTCTTCTTATCCTGCCTCACTTTTACACACTCTAGTTTATGACCAAGAACTGTCCTGTATGCCTGCTTCCTGTTTAATCCACAAACCATTAAATCTCAATGCTGAAGTTAATAAATAAAAGGGCATATTGCAATTGGAGATATAAGGCATCTAATGGTCACTCGAGAGTGCACTGCAGACCACTGTTTTTATTTACTGTAAAGTACTTAAACAAAGTCCTTAAACTATGACTTTAAACAATAAAACACAGCTCAGGCACAACGATCCTGACTTTAGGTAACATTATCTAGCTGGGGCACGCACACACACACACACACGCATACACCTACATACATACAGTACATACATCCCGGCTGAATTCAGGCACCTCTGCTGTCTGACATTCTGTCAATGAAATCGCATTTGTGTCAAAACATTTTTTTTTTGTAAGTCAATTTCAATGATACACTTTAGTAATTTACTGCGATTATTCGAGATTCATTAAAAGACAGCGAGAGACGTTTGCACAGTGCCTGTTTTTAAAAGGTGTAAGTCTTTATTGTTTTAAAGTTTTCTTTTGTGCATTTTAAAATGTCTTAACGTATTACTTTTCTGAAACTGCTCTGTGACATGTGCTGTTGATCTCTTGGCCAGGTCACCCTTGTGAAAGAGATCTTGATCTCAATGGGTTTCTTAACTGGTTAAATAAAAGTTGTAAAAAATACCAGTGTGATTAATTTGATTTTAAAATGTCATCGTTTGACAGCACTACTTTAAACATATATAAATGTATTTTTAAAAACTGCAGCACTTTCCCCGAAGTCTTCTGGCACCTTTCAGGGTGACGTGCGCCTCTCAGTTACATCAACTCCCGCCTGTCTGCTCTTTGTTGCAGTGCCTGGTTTTCGGGTCACAGGGCAAGTCACCTTCGCACACACCTGATACCTATTTTTTTCCTGACTACTCAAGCTCTCCAGTTCATGCACACGGTGCCAGTAGATTACTGATGGTTCACCCTTCCAGGCGTGTTCATCTCCTCTGCTCTGGCTCCACTCACGCTCCTTGTTCCTGTGGCTCTTTTTGTTATTATTTCTTCTCGGCGAAAGCCGATCGTGACACTATGCTTCCAACATTGTGGAACAGTTTTGACAGTTCTGCAGTTTCCATAAAGGACCACTTGGATGAGATGTGAAAGAAACACTATTGGGATTAACTAGGATATAGATAGATTGATTGATAGGTTTTAGCTTTGAAGAGAGAACTAATCAATACATTTTCCTGTTTGTGTAAAAGCCAGGTGTCCCAATACATTTGTCCAAATAATGTATTTGACTGCACGTTAGTATTCAAGCCTTCAGCCAGAAAAACAACTGGACCAGCTCCCATCCCGTCATAATGGCAATGTTAAGTAATGATGTAACTGCGAATAAACACGTTTCATGAATGTAATAAAACTCCAATGTGCTGAGAGCTATTTAATCATCATGTGAATGCATTGTGTTTGTAGGCGGGCCCAAGTCCAGCATGATGATTAGTGGTTTGGCTTCAACCAGCCCACCACCTAACAGAGGGAGCTCCTGCCTCGCTCGGCCCTGACAACACGCCAACATATCATCCTGCCAAGTATCACTCGGCGGTACTACTGGGACGTGGCGCCCTGGGACGCATGAGCATTCAGACACACGGGCAGGCTTTCTTGCGAAGTGTGCACACACCATTTTAGAAATTTGTGTTCCTGTCCCAGTCCTACAGTCACCCCCTGCTGTCACTTACCTCATCCTCTCTCACTCACACACAAACAAGCCCATATACCACACGGACGTCTGGCTCCTGCCGACCTCACACATACAAATTTGGACATCCTATTAAAGCATGATCGCCACTAACCCAACGTGAGGACCAAAGACAAAAAGACGAAGGTAAAAAGCAAGTGAGCATATATAGGAAAGAGTGGAGAAGGTTTGGATGAAAGCTGTTAAAATTGACATGTGATGATGTTTGTGATGTTGTGACAAGAAAAGTGAAGAAAAAGATTGGTGCGAAACCCAGGTAGAATGTATTGCCTAACATAAATTCTATATTGTGAAATACTGTCTACATTAGCGGACTTATACAGTGAAACTCAACAAAGTCGTACAATTTTCGTTTCTAACAAAAACTTCAAAGACATCAAACAAAACCCTAACCTAGTGTTGTCATACCAGACTTTAAACTCAGTGAGAATTTAAAGGGTTAACTCTACACGACTTTGTGTTACTTTTTTTAATGTTTTTTTTCTAATACTAGTTATGGCAAAGAAGAAAATTGTAATGATAACCATAGAGCAGGAAATTGAACATAAGAGTAGCACAAGTAACACATAAATATTTATTTTAAGAAGATGCTAACTCAAATAGTATGTAGCTAAAAGTATTATGACTATCATGTAAATGATTGTAAGATTTGTTTGACACTTGGTTAAAATGTTGCTTAAAAATGTAAATTTTCTCCAGATAATAAATACTTTGATGTTTGATGCTGAAACAATTACTTTTACTTAATACTTTACATTTTACCTTACCCTATTTGCAGACTATAAGTCGCTACTTTTTTTCCACGCTTTGAACCCCGCGCTTAATACATAGCTGTGGCTAATTTATGGCTTTTCCGGGTTCACGTTATTTAAATATTACTTAAAACCTTTCCATTATCTCCAGTTAATGAAGACTGCATTTTGTTTGAGGCTTAAACAATAAATTTTACTTAAAAGGGACCTATTATGCAAAACCATAAGGTGCCTGTTTTTGTGCATTTGGCATCTGCATAAGTCCATAACTTTTAAAATCACACACGGAGGCATTGTGGAGATATTTATAAAAACTATCTTGCCTTCTTTCATACTTCCTCCAACGTTTGGACTTTGCCCCATTGGTAGCATTTTTCCCAATTGTGATGACAGTAGCTATTTCCATATATGATAGAAATTTACCCAAAGTGCTTTGCGCAAATTTGCCATTGTAGTCCGCGCTGTAGTCATTAAGTTATTTCTTTTTTGCTATCATATTGTTGTGGGGCAGACTGGCTCGTACGTGCACATGCATCTTTCGCTGTCGCCATTTCTAATAAAAAGTAGCGTATAGTTCAAACTTAATCTGTCAGTAGACTCGCTACAGAAGCGCTAAAAACTACAATGAAGGTGGCGGGGAGAATATGCAGTCGAAGTAGAGGCACATAATTAATAACAAAATAATAAATAAATAAAACGGCGCACCCTGAAGAGACCGTCAGAAAGCGGCTTGAAAAAGGTCTGTAAAGCATAATACTGTATATGCAAACTTTTGACCAAAGACCCACCATTAGGAAGTGTTTTAAATATTGAAAAAAATCAAAACATGACCCCTTTGATACTTTACATTTTACTTTACCCTAATTCCTGGAATATAAGCCACTACTTTTTTTCCACGTTTTGAACCCTGCGCTTTATATAATGCTGTGGCCAATTCATGGGATTTTTAGGGTTCACAAGCTTCACACGCTGCCAATACATTTTTAGCGTTGTCACATCAGATCAATGAAAATGCCAAATGGGTCACAGTGGACCAATGAAAATTGTTCACATTAAATCAAACGCACTTGCACAATTATTCAATTAGTTATTTATCGTGTTATGGACTCACCCTCGTCATGGATCAAGAAACGACGAAATGCACACAAATGCAGCCTCAAAGCTGAAGACGATCTACCCAGCCATTGAAAAATGAAACATTCGCCGCACGGAACGGAAATCGACAATCACTTACAGGCGCCGAAAGGGGGAAATGGACAAAGACCGTGCTTAATGAGTTCTCCGGTAGGTTACTGTATGGCGTGTTACAGGCACAGTCTTTTGTTAAATTTGTGAATGAACACAAGCGCCTGTGTATATATTTAATGTTTTATTGTGTAGACCTGCCGCTTATAGACTTGTGAGGCAAATATATGTACAAAATTCAATTTTAGGGATGTTCCGATCATCCATGAGCGGGATCAGCATAGACCAATACCAATCACATGTACTATCTGTACATTTTTCAATGTATTTATGGTGAGTGATTGACAGTTTAACAATATAAGCACAATATTGAAACTAGTTCCTTATTTTCTCTTTTGCTACATACAATTGTTTGAGCAAAACAAAGTCAATAGTAGACAATAACTAAACAACATCAAAAACAACTATCTATTATATTACTCATTTGAATGAGTTTTGCCCTCAAAGTCCTCCTGGTAACAAAAACAAAACATAAAAAAAAAATGATTTAGAGAAAATAAAAATATCGATCTAATCATTCTTGTATCGATCTGATTACCTTTGGTGTTGACACCACTAATCTATATAACGTCTTCTTTTGTGTCATGCACTGACTGTGACAATGCTGACACTAACAGTTGTTACATTATCTATTCTTTATACTCTCGTTAATCTACGAGTTAATTTTCAGCAAATAACTGCTTACTTTCTGCTGCAACACAATTACAACTTCTTAAACTCTGTTAAGTAATCCTATATTTATTTGTGTTGCTTAAAGCTAGCTTAGCGGTTAGCTTAGCTATTATAATGCCTGCTCCTGCTTTCTCTTGGTGTGTACCATGTTTAGCGTCATTCTAATAGTTGATAATTATACTTAAATATATTAAGAAATGCGGTAAATTTGCCAAAATGGAGGTGTTTATTGGTAACTTAGGGGAGCAGCTCCACACTGTATATGGATATACACAATTAGTTCGTAAGCCGGGGGCCTTCAAATAAATACAATATTAGGCATAATCGGCAATGGCTATCACATACGTTTTCTATAAAATCGTCTGAACGATCAATCCGCACATCCCTATAAAATGTGGCTTATATTTAGGTACGCTCAGTATTTCATATGGGAAATATTGTCTTGAAATTCACCAGCATGACAAAATGTATATTGTCCAACTTTGGAGGTCCGACTGTATTGGCTTTGATTAACGGTTGAGTGTGAGAAGCATGTTAGCAGAATTAACATCCTTTAGCAGTCATTTCCACTCTAAACGTCCAAAAAGAAATAGTTTCTCATTCAAACTATGCACTGTGGCATTGAGGAATCATGCAATGAGTCATGCATTATTAGGATAAAATGCAGTAATAAGTATAAAAAATCCCTGCAGGGATTAGCCAAAGTGTGACCATCCATCCAGCATATGGACGACAGTCAAATGTCTCTGCCATTGAGTTTGTGAGACGTTTTGCTTTTAACAGTACGGTCTTGTGCGGGAGGGGTACTTACGACTGACAGGCGAAGGCCATCCCACAGATGGGGAGACAGCGAAACACCCCCTCCCAGCGCACCACATTGACCTGCCCTAGCCACCAGCCGCTGAGCAGCCCATGTTTGAATGAGGACAGCACCATCTAAGAGGAAGGAGTGGGTGTTGGGGTTACAGCGCAAACCAAATAGGGACAGGAGGAAGAGAACAAAAGGGGGGAATCCCATGCATGTGGATAACTCATGAATGACAAGAGAAGCAGAAAGGATGAGGACATGGAAACCCCATGCTGTATGTAAACCTGCAAAACTTGCATGACAGTGAAGTAACAATAAAACACCAAAAAAAAAGAGAAAGGAAGTGAAAGGTTCATCTATGAAACAGCATCCAACATGCAGACTGCTCATCCTAAAGCTAACAGGAAGGGGTTGAAAACTGACAACTTCACTTGAGCTTTAAGCCTTTCAACCACACACACACACACGCACACACATAAGAGTGACACGACTCAGACAAAAAAGCCAAATTAAAGGAGAAAATGAATTCAAACTTGTGGGATGTTGGAGCATTCTGAGAGGATGTTTTGCAGGGTAATGACGTTCACGCTCCAAAATTGGCACCTCCTCCACTGCCCTTCAACTGGTGGTGTAAAGACACTAGGGCTGGATCTCTCCTGCGGGTTTACTTACGGGTGACAGCAGAAGGTTGTGGCAATAATGGGCAGGCACTGAATGACGCCCTTCGTGCGCCACAGGTGAACCTGTTCCACCCAGGAACCCGAGACTATGCCGTAGCGCAGGGACGACAACACTATCTACAGCATGAGCAGCAGAGAGAGCGGCGAAAGAGAGGAGAGTTGAAGAATATGAGGGAAAAACGGCACACAGAGGTAAAAAAAAAAAAGAGGGGTAAAAGGAAGATTTGTGACTGTTAGAGCGTTCAGGGGTTCTGGAATAGACCAGGCTGTTGTGGGCCTGCATCTGCTGTATAACTAACTCCTCCAGGTTGCTGACATGCCAGAGAATTCATGGACAAGAGTTACTGTACTATGCAGCCTGTGGAAGCATGAGATATGAATATAAAACACACAAGGTAAATTAAAAGAGGCTGGAAATGATTGCTTGCCTAAGAAAAAAAAAACTTAAATATTTAATGCAATAAAAAGGCAAGACGTTAATGATTTAAACATTTACTCTCTATTCACTTTATACTTGCGGCATTTAATGATCTTGAGTGGACAAAATTGCATTTTTAAATGTATAAATCTCAGGGGAGCGCATCTGTCTTTAGGTAATTAAAAAGGACAGCAATTTTTTTTGTTTTTATATACAGTATAGGCCAAAAGCTTGGACACACCTTCTCCTCAACCAACGCGTTTTCTTTATTTTCATGACTATGTACATTCTAGATTGTCACCGAAGGCATCAAAACTATGAATGAACACATGTGGAGTTATGTACTCAACAAAAAAAGGTGAAATAACTAAAAACATGTTTTATATTCTAGTTTCTTCATAATAGCCACCATTTGCTCTGATTACTGCTTTGCACACTCTTGGCATTCTCTAGTTGAGCTTTAAGCACACCTGTGAAGTGAAAACCATTTCAGGTGACTACCTCTTGAAGCTCATCGAGAGAATGCCAAGAGTGTGCGAAAAAGTAATTAGAGCAAAGGGTGGCTATTTAGAAGAAACTTGAATATAAAACATGTTTTCAGTTATTTCACCTTCTTTTGTTAAAGTACATAACTCCACGTGTTCATTCATAGTTTTGATGCCTTCAGTGACAATCTACAATGTAAATAGTCATGAAAATAAAGAAAATGCATTGAATGAGAAGGTGTGTCCAAACTTTTGGCCTGTACTGTATATTTTGCAATTAAGGAAGGTAAACACTTTCGAGGTAATACATTTGAATCACGTTCCACAAAACATTGACTACATTATGGGCCTGATTTACTTAGATCCAAATACCTCACGCTAAAAATCATGTACTAAGACTGCGTGTGCAATTGGAAAGTGGTGCAGACCGTCTTGTTTAAATGGGGATTTTGCATGTACTATATGGGACATAACCACAGAGACACTCTGATTTACTCTACAATCATCTTATCATGTTCCTACCTGTGGCATTTTGCTGTGTTTTCAAACAAGCAGGAGACTGCTTTTACTCAAGATGCAAAAAATGCATACTTCAAGAAGATTTTATTATATAGGATAAGATATAGTCTATGTGAAAAAATTAACATCATAAAAAAAATATTAAATGATGCCAAAATGCATCAATTTAATTTGTTTTGATCAGCCTCTTAAGTCATATAGCAGTTAGTAAATTATAAAAGGATGTTGCTGAGTAAACGATGAGTCTAATATTTTTTTTTTATTTCTGACTATCTAAAAATGTTGAAAGATACACGTAAGACAGAAGATTCTCTGTCCATTGTGTGTTTTTGCAACACGAATACTCTTCTCTCACAGCTGTGTCAGTTTGTGCGTCCTTTTCAAGCGTGCAAAACAAAGCATTAATTAGTGCTCCATAAAAAACGGTGAGGAGTGTTGATGAATCACGTTGCGGGTGCTGTATAATATATTTGCATTTCCACCTGCCAGTATTGTGGGCGGTTTGATGATCGTCATATATTTTGCATTGTAATGAAGACAGAGACACAAAATGGATTGCACGCCTTATTCTACTCACTTAACAGACGCAATTTACTTTGCACATGTTTAGTAGATCAGCTTTGCGTGTGCTATCATGTTTGCACATGCTTTAGTACAGGCAAAGCTTTAGTAGATCAGGCCCTATGTGTTTTAAAATTACAGTTTGAGATTTGAGCAACAGAGCTGGGATAGGCTCCTGCACCTCCCGCGACCCCGAGGGGGACAAGTCTGTAGCTAGTCAGTATGTCAGCGCAGAGAACAGTAGACTTCCCCAGTTGAACAAAGTTTATGGTCAAAATTTGTTTCACCAGAGTTTGGAGACTATATGCCTGAAAGTAAAAAGGTGTTGTTTTATGTCTATTTTGTTACATTAAAATCTCATCTCCTAAACGTTTGTACAAGTTTAAAACTAATGCAAAGCTAATTATCGTTAGCGTGTCAATGAGCTTGTCCATTGCATGATAGCTTTAAGCTAGCGGCATTAGAGCAAACGTTTATCCTGTATGTTGCATTGCTTTTTTCAGTTTATACCAAGCTGTATTGTCGATTTAACATGATTTTTACATGTACGTGTACTTGATGTGTATATTCATATACTTCCCTTTGTGTGCTTAGTTTTACATCAACTTCATTGTGAAGACTATCAATAAACAACCTCAAGTTGGAAGTGTTTTCATCTTTAATCTGAAGGACTGTTAAACTATCTGCCCAACTAAATTCCAACTTTCAAGGAGGGCAGTATATTATATTAAAATAAACAAGGGGTGTACAAAGTGCAGCCGGTCTTATGTTGTAGCAATAAAATAAAACATTTTTAAATACATACAACAATAAAATGTTACTAGAAAAATATATGTTAATGCTAATAACTAATAACACATATTTGTCTTTAAATATATGTATATTTTTTTTAGCCATTTAAAAAAAAAAAGTCATATAGCCATCCATCCATCCATTTTCTACAGCTTGTTTCTCTCGGGGTCGCCAATTATACAGAATATACGACGATGGCATATTGACGCTTATGCGTAACTTTCTTCCATGCTGCCACAGATAGATGTGTATATTTCCCAAGAGCTGTTTTGTGACGTTATTACATTTGTGATGAGAGATAGTGTGCAAGTTTGTTTGGTGCATAACCTTAAGCTAAATAATGCTATAGCGTCACATGCTATCTAAGCTGTTATGTCGGAGTATTTCAATAATAAGCCTCGTATGGAGATTGTTTGCTAAATGCTTATTGTAGCTTTGATTTCATGATACTGTTTGTGTGCAAAATTAGATGGATGGTGTCACTTACAATTGTTTTACGAATAATGTCATGTTGTTGCAGAACAGTTTGCACCGCCAAAGGGAAAAAAACTGCCGTGCTCTTTAACTTGGACACACCCATCTATACACACTTTACACTAGTTAATCCCTTCTCCAGGAACACATCTCGCCCTTTTGAGAATTTTTTAACTGAAATCATGCAATAATAATTTTGTTTTAGTGCAGTTCAGACTAACAGCAACTTCAAAAATGTATTCATGTAATGGCGAACAAGGTCCAATTTAAATACAGTATATAAGATAAAAGTGTGCTACAGTATCTTTTAGTTTTACTATTCTTACTTTACTATGTTTGAAAATTAAAATACTATCCTTAAAACCTGTAACTCCAGCCTATTTACAATGTCTCTTGCAAATAAATGCAAGAGACATTGTAAAGAGACAAATATGGTGTGTCATATTTTAGCTTAGTTTGCATTTTCATTCTATTTAGAACTGTTATTAAATTGGCAGTATGTTTAATATAAACTAAACTAAATATAACTAAACCTGTCATGTCATTTATTTTTCTGTTCATACAGTACAATGAAAATGGGCATATTTTAAGATATAGTTGCCAATGGTGATTAATCACAATACATTAATTTGTGATTATTTTGATGAAAATGTAATTTGATAAAACTGTACTAAATATTACTTAAGACAATCATATTGGTTGAGCTTAGTAAGAAATGTATCGTGAGTCAGAGCAACAGGGAGAAAAAAACAGATTCTGTTTAAAAATGAATATTACGGCCTCAAACGCTGATAAAATAGCTGTAATAATTAATATAAACGGCTTAAATCTTTCCAAAAAAAACATGGAATTAACTGTAAAATGCATGTAATATTATAATTTGTGGGTACCTAAATTATTTTGTTCATGCTGGACAAAATAAATACAATAGATTATATGTAAATAATTTTCAATAATAGTAGTTGAGACTCAGAGGGAGTAGTCGACTCACCGTAAACATGAAAAATGTGTAGAAGATGAGCGCCATGGCCGAGAAGGACTGAATGGAGGACATCATGTTCCTCTGCAGGCTCAGAGGAAGGACGATGAACAAAGACACGGCGATCAGCAGGATCACACGAAAACTGCCAGTCACCTTTAAAAACAAATAATAGGGATTTATTAATGAACTTCTTGTTTTACCTCAATTCTGGTGCGGAGATGTTTATAAAAAGAGGTCTCTGACCTGCAAACCCAACAGCGTAGCAAAGAAATTTGAGCCCAAATCCGCAATGACCACATAGAAGGCAATACAGGTTCCCAACATCAACCCAATCATACTGCAATGACAGTGAGGCACATGATAAATAGCATCATTGTGGGTAAATATTATAGATTGGGTGTACATATTGACACGTGCCTGGTTTCCACCAGAGTTTTTCCAGGTTTGCCATAAGCGTGGAAAGCTGCAAAGACAGGAATGACTGTTAGCGTGTGAACTGTGATTGAGTGTGCAAAGTAACATGTTTAAAAATATCTGTTTTGATAACAGTCGTCAAAACAAAGCAAGCGTTGCACTAAAACACACACTAGAGTTTCACTGTGTGCACTAAACAGCCTAAACATCTAATTGCATACATTTGCTGATGTTACCATGGTTTTTAGCAACTATACATTATCCTTATTGTCTGTGAAGTCACCTAGTCTTTTTTTTAAGAAAGTATCTCACCCAAGCCAGCGTAGGTTCTTCGTTTGGTGTTGCTAGCGGTGTGAACCAGAAACATGCACGACTTGTGGGTCATCCAGGAGCAAAGGAACAACAAGAGAGTTCCCAGCACGATCCCACACTGAAAAAAACAGAGGACAAGTTAGAGAACAAGGATGCATCAATCTTGAAATATTTTATGGAGTAAATGACATTCCTGATGATATACTATATATGTATATTAGCCACCTGTAATAGAAAATACATAAGCCTGCAATACAGCGACATATCATTGCCATTACATTTACCTTTTTATGTTCTCCATGGAACTTGCATTTTACTCTTCTACTCACACACAACAGAGAAGCAATGAGGCAGGAAATTAAGACCAACTACTCCCTTACTTTAAATGACAATTTGCACCGTTCCTTTTGCTCTGTTTTCCACATGGACTGTTTGTTTAGTAGATGTTGGCTTTTGATCAAAACCTGTTTCTGTGGCCTTTCAGATTTTGGTTATGGCATTAGTTTATTTCGAACATGCATATAGCAGGCATGTGATTTGAACTTAATGAAAAAGACTGAAAATAAACCAGAGGTCTGGGGTGTACAAAGGGGGCAACCCCCCGAAGTTCCTGGTTTCTCAGCAATTGAACATGCAAAAATTTGCAAAAAAGCACCATTTAAAGATGTTTTAGTGTTTAAAGAATTGAAAAATTATCAACAGAGTTTACATAAACACATACATACCCCATTCATCCAAATGAATCACTGTCTGTTTCAGTCACTATGTTATTTAGTCACTACAGTAATTACAAATTGTGTTCACATCCACAGGAAATGGGTTAGCCTACTCTATACAGTATATACAACCTTACTAGTGTTCACTTCACAGCCACAGATGGTTCATCTAGTTATTTACACATTACTTTGGTTCATTCACACATTACTTTGGCATTTTTGCTTTGATGGCTCTGACAATTAACCCTAGTGTGTGAATGTGAGTGTGAATGTTGTCGGTCTCTCTGTGTTGGCCCTGCGATGAGGTGGCGACTTGTCCAGGGTGTACCCCGCCTTCCGTCCGAATGCAGCTGAGATAGGCTGCAGCACCCCCGCGACCCCAAATGGGACAAGCGGTAGAAAATGGATGGATGGATGGGCTCTGACATGAGCGTTCCAGGCAAATTTCTGAGCAGCTTGTATTTTTCTTTTTGTTTTTGCTTTAGTGGATTCTGCCTTGGATTTTATAGCCAATTTCTGTCTCTTCGACTCCCTCTCCATTTCTAACTGCTCCAAATGCAAAAATCATAAAGAGTACAAACAGTGTTTATTATATTACCTAACTTCCTTTATCTGAATAGCCATTTGTGATTTATAGCATTAAATAACAAATATATTGCAGTCATGTTGTTTATGTTTCAAAATGATTAAACAATGTCAAAATATAGAGAGTAGAAATAATGAACAAAATGTCAGCTACTGTCTTGTTCTAGCATTTAGCAAAAGTCATCACATGTCTGCCACAATCATGTGTGTTCTTAAATGTGTATTCTACGTCTTCCATGGCGAGAGCAGTTTTGATTTGGGCTTACATAGTAAACAACTAAAATGAATGTGTTGGGCATTGTTCTATCCAGATTCATACATTTGTCCAAATGTGGCCAAGCAGACGCATTGTGGGTTTCCTGGACGTCGTCTACATAACTAAAAGAAAAATCTAAGGAAGAGAACCCCTTCGCCATCTTCCACTGGTTTTTTAATATATAAATCGCCCGCTTGAATATTCCCTCTTCTCTTCTCCGACTCTCCGGATTTCCGACTATAGACGGGAAAATCACATGCCTGATATAGTGACAATATGGTACATAACATATTTACAGTTTCTCATTACAACATGTCCAAAAAAAAGAGTAAGAGGAATCAGAACTTTTTCAATCTGACCCCTTTTCCGTTTCATAGCAATTTTGAACACATTTGTTCATTTTCTGTGCTCAATCGATCAACAATTGAAAGATGACTTACATTACGAGTTAAAAATATCCTGTTGGTGTTCACTGTCTGCCCTATGTTGTTTATGTTTAAGAAATCCTCCACTGATTACAATGTTGACAGGCTAAACTTGGTACTTTATTAGGCAAATATACACTCATGGACGCACGGTGCAAAGATTAAATATAATTGAGATTCAAAGACAGAAACACACTTTAAGGTCCCACATTGTACTATTGTTCAAGTCACAGACATCCCACAGTAGTGTATTTAAAGTGTGTTGGCCGAAATGTAGCCTTGATGCTTAAGTTCAGGTAGTTAAAAGTGCTTAAAGTAAACACTACTAAGACCATTCTTCGAATACTTTGTTTCGTTTTTACACAAAAAGCCCTCTTGTATCAAATAACTTATTCCCTGGGGTACATTTTTGTTTGTAAACAATGTAACAACTACACTAACATAACAATATAAACCACACAACAAAAACTAAGTAAATACAGACTTACCTCAGTAGTATTGATCCAATCATCCAATATTGATTTAGTATCAATGCTATCATTATTCGAATTGATCTGTGCACCCCTAATTTATACTGTAACCTGCACTTGTCAAACATAATAGATGGTCAATCAATCAAACTTTATCTATATAGCACTTTTAATGCACAGGCAAGTTGCAGCACAAAGTGCTGGTGGTTCTTAACAGGGTTACGTTGCAATCCCTCATCAGATCACGCTTCGGAATTTGTGGCTTCACTATATTACCATTTTTCTAAACATACAATATGTATTGTTGGCCTTAAACAAGCATTTTTCAAGCATAAAATGGTTAAATGAACTAAAAATAGCAATACTACAGTAGTATTGGCCACTGGATGAGAACAGACAATCAGAGCACTTTGTTCAGTATCGTGGCCACTGATTGGTTCTGCCTCAAGCAACACTACTGCAGTATATTAGATTAAACCAGCTCCCCCTTAAGGGCCACCAAAAATATATATCTTTCAGCTGTGTTCCGTATAGGCTGCAGCGATACTCTGTTGTAATACGCTGTACCGCCACTTGTAGCAGTATTGATCATCTACAAACAGAAGAAGTATAGCGCTAAAGTCAGAGAAGTTTCTTGAGCGCAGCAATTATGACCAAAGTGACAAAGCTGTATTTTCATTTGCATGTATACTTACATTTTATTGACAGTTCATGTAAGACACACACACAAACATACACTACCGTTCAAAAGTTTGGGGTCACCCAAACAATTTTGTGGAATAGCCTAAATTTCTAAGAACAAGAATACACTGTCGAGTTTCAGATGAAAGTTCTCTTTTTCTGGCCATTTTGAGCGTTTAATTGACCCCACAAATGTGATGCTCCAAAAACTCAATCTGCTCAAAGGAAGGTCAGTTTTGTAGCTTATGTAACGAGCTAAACTGTTTTCAGATGTGTGAACATGATTGCACAAGGGTTTTCTAATCATCAATTAGCCTTCTGAGCCAATGAGCAAACACATTGTACCATTAGAACACTGGAGTGATAGTTGCTGGAAATGGGCCTCTATACACCTATGTAGATATTGCACCAAAAACCAGACATTTGCAGCTAGAATAGTCATTTACCACATTAGCAATGTATAGAGTGTATTTCTTTAAAGTTAAGACTAGTTTAAAGTTATCTTCATTGAAAAGTACAGTGCTTTTCCTTCAAAAATAAGGACATTTCAATGTGACCCCAAACTTTTGAACGGTAGTGTATATACACACATTTTAATTTTCCTGAGGGAACTCTCCTGAAGGAATCAATAAAGTACTATCTATCTATCTATCTATCTATCTATCTATCTATCTATATATTTTTTCAACACTTTTTATGAGTCCCTTCTTTTGCAGTATATTTGATTAGTATTTATTTTTGTAATCAGCCTCACCTAAACCTAATGATAACACCAAGGTTAAAAAGATTAAGAACCTCTGGATTAAACAAGTGTAAAAGTTAAAGTTAAAGTTACAGTTTCAATGATTGTCACACACACACTGGGTGTGGTGAAATTTGTCCTCTGCATTTGACCCATCCCCTTGTTCACCCCCTGGAGGGTGAGGGAGCAGTGAGCAGCAGTGTGGGCCGCGCTCGGGAATCATTTAGTGATTTAACCCCCAATTCCAACCCTTGATGCTGAGTGCCAAGCAGGGAGGCAATGGGTCCAATTTTTTTGTAGTCTTTGGTATGACTAAAAGGGGACTATGTGAGTGTTATTTCACATGATTCAATTTATAATCAGTAATTCTTACTTCACGGAAATTAGTTTACCACGGTCACCGATAAAAGAGGGATTATTGTATTTGTAGGTATTTGTTTTCCTGATTTTTAGGCCTATTTAGTAGAGGTGTCCGATAATATCGGGCTGCCGATATTATCGGCCGATAAATGCTTTAAAATGTAATATCGGGTATTATTGGTATCGGTTCGGAAATGATCGGTATCGGTTTCAAAAAGTAAAATTTATTACTTTTTAAAACGCAGCTGGCCGCTGTACGTAGTGGTACACGGACGTAGGGAGAAGTACAGAGCGCCAATAAACCTTAAAGGCACTGCCTTTGCGTGCCAGTCCAATCACATAGTACCTACGGCTTTTCACACACACACAAGTGAATGCCAGCATACTTGGTCAATAGCCATACAGGTCACACTGAGGGTTGCCGTATAAACAACTTTAACACTGTTACAAATATGCGCTACACTGTGAACCCACACCAAACAAGAATGACAAACACATTTCGGGAGAACATCCGCACCGTAACACAACATAAACACAACAGAACAAATACCCAGAACCCCTTGCAGCACTAACTCTTCCGGGACGCTACAATACACCCCCCCCCCCCCACTACCCCCTACCAAAAACCCCGCCCACCTCAACCTCCTCATGCTCTCTCAGGGGGAGCATGTCCCAAATTCCAAGCTGCTCTTTTAAGGCATGTTAAAAAAAAAAAAGTACTTTGTGACTTCAATAATAAATATGGCAATGCCATGTTGGCATTTTTTTCCATAACTTGAGTTGATTTATTTTGGAAAACCATGTTACATTGTGGCAGCACGGTGGCAGAGGGGTTAGTGCATCTGCCTCACAATACGAAGGTCCTGAGTAGTCGTGAGTTCAATCCCGGCCTCGGGATCTTTCTGTGTGGAGTTTGCATGTTCTCCCCGTGACTGCGTGGGTTCCCTCCGGGTACTCCGGCTTCCTCCCACCTCCAAAGACATGCACCTGGGGATAGGTTGATTGGCAACACTAAATTGGCCCTAGTGTGTGAATGTGAGTGTGAATGTTGTCTGTCTATCTGTGTTGGCCCTGCGATGAGGTGGCGCCCCGCCTTCCGCCCGATTGTAGCTGAGATAGGCTCCAGCGCCCCCCGCAACCCCGAAGGGAATAAGCGGTAGAAAATGGATGGATGGATGGATGTTACATTGTTTAATGCATCCAGTGGGGCATCACAACAAAATTAGGCATAATATGTGTTAATTCCACGAATGTATATATCGGTATCGGTTGATATTGGAATCTGTAATTAAGAGTTGGACAATTTCAGAATATCTGCAAAAAGGCCATTATTGGACATCTCTACTATTTAGTGAAACTACATATTTCCATTACCTGTTGTCCTGATAATTAAGCCTATTATTTGACCCTTGTGAAACGCCATGTATTCCACCAGCCCCGGGACATGTTTTTAAACATAATTCATTAACTTTCTGCCAAGTCAAACAGTACTAATCACTGTAGTTAGTAAATATGCAACAGGGTATTCACTCATCTAAATCACAACACATAAACCACTCATACATTAATACAAAATATTAACTACAGCTATTGCATTGTCAAAGAAGCATTTAATTCCAGACTGACAAAAACTAGAACTAGACATTCAAATTTGAGACGTCTCGGCGGCGCGCACGTTGCCCTCCAAGAACGCGCACGCCGGCCGGTGACTCACCTGTTTGAAGCAGAAGGGCATGGTGAGCACGCTAACGCCGACAATGCTGTTCACCACGTTCATGATGAGACCCCAGTTGGACGCCGTCATCTTTGAACAGTCGAGCGACTCGTCGTTCCTCCCGGTATGCAAATGTAAAACAGCCAAAAAAAGTCACGGGGGTGCTACAAAGTTTAAATGTCACCGTCTAATCCCTGGGCCAAAACCGGGGGTTCGTCTAATTTCTCGGGTTCCACAACTCCTTCACCTATACGTGACGTGGCGCTGTGGGGAAAATACACACACACACGACATCATTAAAATACGTTTTTCTCCTATTACACTGACGTGTACCCCGACATATAAAATAGTTAAGGTATTAAAGCGTGAAGTCACATCTTTACCTTTTCGTTTGTAGTTTCAACAACGCGCAACGCCGCGTCGCCTGTTTATTATGTAAGCATCGGCGACGTCGTGTCATTCGTCAGTCAGGTCATTTATGGCTAAATTATCATGAAAAAAATAAATACATATAAAAGCGCGTAATCCACAGGTGAACAAATACTCCGTTTTCAACGTTCGATCAAATGTGAGCTGTCTGTTTCCCCCCCTTGCGCTCGTAACCAGGAAGTGATTGTAGTCGAGGAAGGGTACAAAGACAACACGGCCTGTAGGTTTCAGTGCCTTGGAAACACCGCGGATGCCCCCTAGCGGTCATGCAGTGGTTGCACATTTGGTGCCATTAGTCTTACTAATTAGATTGCACAGTGAAGTACATATTCCGTACAATTGACCACTAAATGGTAACACCCGAATAAGTTTTTCAACTTGTTTAAGTCGGGGTCCACTTAAATTGATTCATGATACAGATATATACTATCAGATATCTACTATCATCATAATACAGTCATCACACAAGATAATCAGAGTATATACGTTGAATTATTTACAATCCGGGGTGTGGGATGTGGAGGGGGGTTAGGTTTGGTTGTTATCATCACTTCAGTCATCAACAATTGAGAACAGAGAAATGGACATTGAAACAGTGTAGGTCTGACTTGGTGGGATATGTACAGCAAGTAGTGGACATAGAGAGAGAGAGATCAGAAAGCATAAGAAAAAGTATCTACATTTGATTATTTACATTTGATTATTTACAATCTGGGGAGGGTGTTAGTTTAGGGTTGAAGTTGCCTGGAGGTGTACTTTTATTGCGGTTTTAAAGGAGGATGGAGATGCCCTTTCTTTTACACCTGTTGGGAGCACATTCCACATTGATGTGGCATAAAAAGAGAATGAGTTAAGACCTTTGTTAGATCGGAATCTGGGTTTAACATGGTTAGTGGAGCTCCCCCTGGTGTTGTGGTTATGGCGGTCATTTACGTTAAGGAAGTAGTTTGACATGTACTTGTTGTTGGATAATGCAGGGGTCCCGGGTCCCCAACCTTTTTTTGCACTAGGGACCGGTTTAATGTACCGGTAGGCATTATTTTTCAGGGACCGGCCTTCCACGTGTGGCAGATAAATCCATGTATAGCAAATAAGTGCATGAAAAATGAATACATGAACAAACTCACCATAACGTTGAATTAGTGGGAGCCCCTGGCCTTTTCTTTTTGTTTTGTACTCATTTTTGCTAGTAATAGGCTTTTTTTTGGCTTTAGTATCTGATGGGTTATAGGCGATACATCACATTCAAGGACAAGAGCATGGATATATAAAAAAGCTACACATACTTGCCATTAGTTACAATTGATTCCCGTCTATTTCCTTTCTAAAAGTTATGTGTTCATATTTTGTGCAATAATTCATATGTAAATACACTCTTAACTTTTTTTGCTCCAATTGTCCATGCGTAAATACAAGTGTTATTGCTAACTACTTGTGTAATAGGACTGTGTGCACTTTAATTTACCAGGCCAAAGGAAATGTGCATTTTCTTCCTTCAGCACAACTATTATATGCAACAATTTAGCACTTCTCCATCTTTAACTACTATGGTCACTTTGTTCCTGATCTGCCCCGATCTTCGGTCATCAACTTGCCACGGACTGCAGATGGAACCTAGCTTTTGGCTACGATTTGGCACCTTTACATGTTTATTAATGTGCATTGTCCCATGAAAGAAAGATGTAACAAATCTAGCAAATGGCGACTTCCTGTCAGGAGTTTTATAATACATCTATGAACAAGCTAATTGGTGTGTATGTTGGGACTGATGAAAGTTAATTAGGAGAAAATGCAGCCGTTTATAAATTATTCATTGTCTATGTGTGGCCCGGTAGCAAATGCGTCACGGACCGGTGGTTGGGGACCACTGTTCTAATAGCTGGAATGAAATGCCATCCACCCAGTGCCGGCCCAAGCCTCCATGGGGCCCTAAGCAAAATTTGATTTTGGGGCCCTCTATTTTTGCCAATAATACTGATTGTTGATCATTCACACACCTACTATAAACTCATTGCGGCTCTGGCAGTGTTGTTTACATTATCCTATTGTCAGCCTGGTATGTCTTTACAAATGACATGTCATTTATAAAGATATGGGGGTGGCCCAGTTAAGAACATAAATAATACTAATGAATGAACGAATGATGTCCAGAGTGCCACATATGGTTCTTAATCTTAAAATGTAGAAAACATTCAGCTACAAGAGTGGCCTGGGGTTGAACAGTCCAAGTGATAAAGCTTTGTATTTACAGTAAAAGTGTCATCTTGTCTCATCAGTCTTGTACATATTAGTCTTTAATTACTATTTTATATTTTTAGTTAATTGTTCATATTTAATGTTTACTTTGTACAAAGAGAGCGCAGTCTACTGAAGTTAAATTCCATGTGTGTTAAACATAACTGGACAATAAAGCTGATTCTGATTCACTTTATTATTGCACCTATGTTGACCCAATCCCGCTGTCCCTCGGCTGCCAGTTTTAAGGACTTTTTGGAAAATAATTTGCAGCAAAAGCAATAGACTGCATCTTTACTTCTTGAATAAGTCAGCCAGTTACGCTTGACTTTTTCCCCATTGACTAGCTGTCTGTAGGTATAATGATAATGAAAACTTCGGCCATCATGCCGTTTGGGGAATGAAAAGTTCTCCTTGATAGACAGTGGTCCTCTGATCACCTGCTCAGTCCTGTCTGAATCTGAGAGGAAAGAATGCCACTCAGCTGGGTCAACTGGCAGAGCTGATGATGGTCCATGGTGTGAAGGGGACGTTGTGGTGGAAGTTGCTGAGGAAGTGACCAAAGAAAGACAATGACTAAAAAAGGACCTATAAGGTCATTAAATTGCACTGTTGGACATAATTATTAATCTCAGAATGTTCTGCAGTACAATGAGCAATTATAAAGGGTGTTTTGCAGTTAACTTACTAGATAAATCAGCTGTGGTTTCAGACATGGAGGGGACAGTGGGCACAGAGGATGGAGGTGTGTGAGAGAGCACTGTAGAGGATGGAGATGGACCTAAGATGAAATACATACATACATATAGGCACACATATTAATGAGATACTTTGACTATATTAATTTCCCTTCAGGTGTAATGTTTATTCTAAGAAATTAAATGTATACTGTATGGTGACAGTCTTTTCCTCACCTGATTCATCACTCACAGTTGAGCCTGAGGATGTGGACTGGCTCTGGGCTGATTCTGTGCCTCCAAAGTATTTTAACAATGCTCCTGGGGAAGTTTCACATAACTTATGAGTTGATGTAAAAAAGAATGTTTATTTTACTCACATAAATTACCGTGCTCTGCTGCAAACAATTTGTGCAAACAACATATCTCACTAGTAACCTGATGCTAAAAACATATTGCTAGCACCGCGCGAGCTAGCTAACGTCACCTAGCTAAAGCTAATTACAGCTACAAATCTCGTTGATAAACTTTTTATTACCAAGTCATGCAAACATACCTTTATCGTGGCATTTTTTTCTCCTCTTCCACTTTCTTCTTCCTTTTTTCTGCACCTGAAGGATATGTCCTTTTTTGTGACATTGTTTTGCCTCTATCTGCGCTTTTGATGCCCAGTGCGCACTGGCATTGCACGGCAGGCGGCAAACGTCACAGGTGCAGTAGAGGCAGCTTAAAGAGAGGCAGGAAGAATCACTAGGCCTAGATCAGCAGCAGCACTCTGTTGACCTAAAATTGTGTTTTTGTACAATAATATATCTTTGATCATTTAGAAATCATCAGTCAGACGTACATGCAAAAAATAAAAATGAGAATTTTTTTGTTAATTGCTTTTGGGGGCCCCCTGGTGGCCGCGGGGCCCTAAGCAAGCGCTTAGTACGCTTATGCCTTGGGCCGGCTCTGCATCCACCCATCCATTGTTATATATTTAATACCTACTTGTCTAGTCCTGCCTGTCTTATTTGCATGGTCCTTTTTAGAACCGAACCAGAGAGTTTCTACTTATTTGTCTTCCAATATTTTAGCCTTAAATTGACCCCAAAAGGAATAAGCGGTAGAAAATGGATGGACGGATGTTTTGATCTGATACCCTGAGATGCAGATGTCAGGATTGAGAGCTGCCCTGCCAGAGACACTATCTCCTGAACTTCCCAGTTGGTTTAATTTAGCTAACTGTTTTTCTTCCACATCATCAAATGTTTTGAGTATTTATTTTTCTTTCTTGCTGCCAATTGTCATTGTGTAACCCATTTAAATGTATCCATCGACCTCTGGCCAGATTGTAAACAAATGGAATGAGCTACTCCAAATGATTAAAACGTTAAATCTTCATCAGTTTTGAACAGTCACTGTAGTTAATATACAAAGCATAAGACACTTTCATAGAATCTATACTTTTGATAATTAGTTAGTGCTTTTTGTTGTTAGGGAATTTTTTTAACTATTCTATTCTTTCTTCTGGTCTACTTTCTCCACCACTGATTGGCTTTGAAATCATAACAGCACTAATGTATATACATGAATCTTGTTTTTCCAGTCTTTAGATTCCGTTCAGGAAAGGGAAATAAGGGGGGGATGCAGACGCTATGGTGTGAGAGAGGGAGAATAAACAAAATACTTTGGTGCTGTCAGGAAAAAAAACATTCAACAATTCCAGTTTCTTAATACTTGAAAAGGTTTGATGCCCTCCCTGATAGAAGACTATATTGTCTTGTTTGCTCAGGAAATAGAAGTATTGAGTTGGGAGGGTTAACCTGGGAGCTGCGTTGTGCTGTCCCTTTTGGAATAAATGCTATTCAGATATTATATCTCACATATGTTGATATTTAAAATGCACAAATGTGTTCAGTAACCTATCCATCCATCTATTTTCTCTCCTTTGGTGTCGCGGGGGGTGCGTAGCCTATCTCAACTGCATTCGGGCGGAAGGCGGGGTACACCCTGGACAAATCGCCACCTCATTGCAGTCCACCTCATTGCAGTCCACCTCATTGCAGGGCCAACACAGATAGACAGACAACATTCACACTCACATTCATACACTAGGGCCAATTTAGTGTTGCCAATCAACCAGGTGCATGTCTTCGGAGGTGGGAGGAAGCTGGAATACCCGGAGGGAACTCACAAAATCACGGGGAGAACATGCAAACTCCACACAGAAAGACCACGAGCCCGGGATCGAAACCAGGACCTTCGTATTTGTATTGTGTTCAGTAACCAAAAACCAAAAATCTTTAAAGGGGTCATATTATGATTTTCTTTCTACATTTAAAACACTTCCTCGTGGAAGGACCTGGGGCCTATTCAAATATTAACACTGAATTAGTATTCTTAGTCATGATTTTAATGCCATTCAATCAATCAATATCCTTTAATTAACCAGGTAAAAACTAATTGAGATTACAATCTCTTTTCCTAGAGTGACCTGACCAAGAGGGCAGCAAAACAAAGTTACAGAAATACATACATATAAGTACAACAAAAACAATAATTCAGTCAATAATTATATCTAACCTACTTACAGTTTACAACCATGTGGAATAAATATGAAACTGTGTTAATCACAAATAATATTTATTTGACACATAAACCTTAGGCTTAGGTTATGCTTTTAGGCTTAGGTTATGCTTTTATTTTTTTGTTTTTTCTGTATTGTGTAGTTATAATTATATGCTTTTACTTGTAATTGTATTGAATTGTGGACCCCAGGAAGACTAGTGGGTTGTTGAGGCAACCAGCTAATGGGGATCCTTAATAAAAATAAATCAATTAGGTCAGGCTGATTAGAAAAATAAGTGCTAACCAAATATACTGCACAAAAGTGAACTAAAATTGACAAAAATACATTTGTATGCAATTATGTTGTGCTAAAATAAATAAACTAAATTAATAATGAATATGTTTCTTAACTAAACTCAATAAAATTAAAGTGCAAATGAAATAAGGCTGCAGCTAACGATTATTTTTCTATCGATTAATCTATAGATTATTTTTTCGATTAATCGGTTAATCTATAGATTGTTGTTTTTTTTCGATTAATCTATAGATTATTTTTCCTTTTACCGATTATTTTTTTTATTCAAAATGAAGATGAAAAAATAAATGTAGGCCAGTTTTTTCAAAAGGCATGGCTTTTATTTACAAAAAAAAAAAAGTATGGCCACTCAGTCAACATTGACAACAACATGACTAAATATTCTGTAACAATGTAAACATTTAAAACTTTTAACCTTTAACAAAATTAAAAGTAGCTTATTTGCTTTTTAATGTGCGAATATAAAAGTCAACATCCAGTGCAAATCTTAATATTCTGCAATAGCATAAGCATTTCAAAAGTAAAAGTATTGCTTATTTTGCTTTAAAATGTGCAAAAATAAAGATAAACATCCAATACAAAAAAGTGTAAAACGAAATATTCTGTAACAACAGTGTAAACATTTCAACAAAAGTGAAAGTATTGCTTATTTGCTAAAATGTGCAAAAATAAAGATAAACATCCAATACAAAAAAGTGCCAATCTAAATATTCTGGAGCACTGTAAACATTAAGTATTGCTTTTAAAATGTGCAAAATAAACATCCAGTCCAACACAGTACACAATAACCAATTCTACTCATTCCAGTGAGTGACTAACAGTTGTAATGAAGAAAGGTTAGCATGTCTACATGCTCTGCTTCTTTTCATGTTTACAATATTCCCAGCAGCTGAAAATAGGCGCTCAGAAGGGGTCGATGTGGCTGGAACTGAGAGGTAATTAGCCTTCACCTCAAGCCAGGACTGCGAGTGAGCTGAGCTGCAGTTGAAGTTTCTAGAAGGTCAACGGGCTTATAGTGATGTTACTAGTAGTTGACTGGGAGGTGTTTATTATCATTTGGGGAGAGTCCGCTGCCTGATGCTCACCTGCTAAAAACATATCTGCTCGACGCTGAAGCGCTGACTACATGAGTTTGAGTTTGAGTTTATTTCGAACATGCAAGCATACAACATGATACATCACAATTTCCAGTTTCTTTTCAACATGTTCGAAAAGGAGTAGGAAGAAGCAGAGCTTATTTAATCCTACCCCTTTTCTTTACATAACAGTTGCAAAACTTTTTGTTCACTTCCTGTTTACAATTTTTTCACAATAAACTCCATAAGTAATTACAATAAAAATAAATAAATAAATAATAGTAAGAATTTAATAATAATAATTGGTGAAGTAAGTCATATTTCATATGATGAGATAAGTAAGATTACTTTAAGAATGAATGAATGGATGGATGAAATAAATTGAGAATGTTTGTCATGGTTCTTCTTCATTGTACTTTGTAAACACTTTAAGTTTGAAGAGTTTCTTGAAGTGGATCATATTAGTACATTGTTTGATTGCTTTGCTTAATCCATTCCATAATTTAATTCCACATATTGATATACTGAAGGTCTTAAGTGTTGTACGTGCAAACAAATGTTTTAAATTACGTTTTTCTCTAAGATTATATTTCTCCTCTTTTTTTGAGAAGAATTGTTGTATATTCTTGGGTAGCAGGTTATAGTTTGCTTTGTGCATAATTTTAGCTGTTTGCAAATTCACTATGTCGTGGAATTTCAGTATTTTTGATTCAATAAATAAAGGGTTTGTATGTTCTCTATATCCAACATTATGTATTATTCTAACTGATCTTTTTTGTAACACCGTTAATGAATGAAGTGTACTTTTGTAATTATTTCCCCATATTTCTACACAGTAGCTCAGATATGGTAACACTAGTGAGCAGTAGAGAATATGAAGGGATTTTTGGTCTAGAACATGTTTTGCTTTATTCATTATTGACGTGTTTCTTGCAACTTTATGTTGTATATTTTTTACGTGAGATTTCCAGTTCAATGTATCATCAATCATTATACCTAGAAATTTGGTTTCGTTTACTCTTTCAATTTCTATTCCGTCTATTTGTATTTGTGTTTGACTTTCTCTTCTACTATTACCAAATAGCATTATTTTAGTTTTACTAAGATTCAACGATAGTCTGTTTTTGTCAAACCATCTTTTTAATTTGTTAATTTCTTCTGTTATTATTTGTATTATCTCCTGTGTGTTCTCTCCTGAACAAAACGCTGTTGTATCATCCGCAAATAATACTAACTTTAAATCTTTTGTAACTTTACAAATGTCATTTATATAGAGATTGAATAATTTAGGTCCTAGTATTGATCCCTGAGGTACACCACAGGATATATTTAGCGTTGTAGACGTGTGTTCGCCTAGCTTCACGTATTGTTTCCTGTTCGTTAGATAACTTCTTATCCAGTTTAAGACTAACCCTCTGATGCCATATCGTTCTAGTTTTTTGATTAAAATATTGTGATTAATTGTGTCAAATGCTTTAGTTAGATCCATAAAAACCGCTGCTGCACATTTTTTACTATCTATTGCATTGGTAATTTCTTCTGTAATTTCAATTAAAGCCATTGAAGTTGAAACATTAGCTCTGTATCCATATTGGATACACATGCGCTCTGAATACGCACTGCTGATTGGCTGATAATGCTTTGTGTGTACCAATCAGATGGTTGTGTGGGTGGGACAATGCTGCGTGCTGAGACAGAGGCAGAATGAGCAAAGCAGCTTGTTAAGACTTTAGCAGCTAAAGTTAGCTTTAGCTTAGAAACTTGTTCGGTACACCCCTGTACCGAACCGAAAGCCCCGTACCGAAACGGTTCAATACAAAACACGTACCGTTACACCCCTAGCAGATACAAATGACACATTCATGTTTTTGTGTAATGATGACATCGTATGCTCACGCGGACGATTGACTAGTTGATGGTTTTCTTTTCAAATGTTCGTTCATAGCCGTTGTGCTGCTATTATAGGCCATTTACGCTCGACACAGTGTGCATACAACAACATTATTAGGCCGTTTATTGAAATACTTTCACACTTTTGACGACTTTTGGCGTGATTTTTCCCCCTCGCTCGCGCCGCTCGCATCGTCTGCTTTGATCGTCTGCTTTGCGCTTCGCCATGACGGTAGCGTGACGTAAATATGCGATGCGACGCGTCGACGCACAAAAACGGCGTCGACGTATTTACGTAACCGATGACGTCGACTACGTCGACGCGTCGTTTCAGCCTTAAAATGAAAATACAGCTTCACCACTTTAGCCGTAATTTTTGCGTAAACTTATCTATGAGCTTAGCTCCAGACTTCTTCTGTTTGTTTGAAATTGTCATTACTGCCACAAATGGTGGAAAAGTGCTACAACTGAGTACCCCTGCAGCCCATACGGATCAGAGTTGAGGAACTTATTTTTTGCCGGCAGTCCATGGGGCGCTCAATTGGCCTTGTGGTTAGAAACACTGCTCTACATAACATGTAATGGTGGTTCTTTGATCAGAATTTGCCATAGACTGTTTTACAAACAGTCTTTAAACCGCTAACTGACTGTCTCTTCAGGATGCGCAGTTTTGTGGGCGGTCTTATTTACTCCTCTTCACTTAGACTGCGTCTTCTCCTCATCATCCTTGTTGTAGTTTTTAGCGCTTCCCTATCGAGTCTACTGGCAGATGCAAGTTCGAGCTATACACTGCTTTACACTAGAAAAGCCAATAGCGGAGGATGCTTGTGCATCTATGAACCAAGTCTGCCCCACAACAAGTAGCTAGAGAAAAGTAAGGCAGTGTTTCCCACACATTCATTTATTTGCGGCGGCCCGCCACGAAAGAATTACGTCCGCCACAAATTATTTATTTATTTATTTATTATTATTATTATTATTATTTTATTTTTTTTTGTCCTGTCCAGCTTCTCAGGCAAATCATATAGTTGATGTAGATGCCCATATAGGCTGTTCAGATTTACTTTACAAAAGAGAAGTGTAGGATACTTCTCTTGTTGCCTTATTTGTATTTGACCACTACTGTTTTCTGTTTATTTGTTACTGACTGTGGCAGGACACCTCTGCCTCTGTTTCACTTTATGTTGCTGGTAAATAATATGGTTGTAGTAGTAGGCTAAAGTTAAATTATTTAGTATGCACTAATTAAAGGGGCAGAGCTTTAAGAGACATTTTAGCTTTTATATTTTATAAGATATATTTTTTGGAAGAACTTTCAATGGAATCAGTCAAAAAGTACTCTTTTTATGTGGAGACTTCAACATTGATCTCTTGAACCCCAACAAGCAAAAGTCCATTAATGATTTCACAGATACAATGTATAGTATGAGTTTGTATCCTCAAATCACAAGGCCAACCAGAATTGCAAGTCACAGTGCTACACTTATTGACAATATATTCACTAATGTCTTTGATAATAATGTAACACGTGGACTGTTAACAACCGACATCAGCGACCATCTGCCAGTCTTTACTATTTATGATGGGAACTACAGGAAGAAGAACATTGACAAAAAGACATTTCAAAGACTATGTACAGAGGAAGGAATGATTTTCTTCAAGAAGGATCTGAGGAAACAAATTTGGGACAATGTATATAATGAAGATGATGTAGATGATGCATATGGGAATTTTGTCAACACCTTTCTAACACTCTATGATAAACATTGCCCATGGAAAGAACGTAGTAAGAAGCAAAAGAAAAACAACCAACCGTGGATGACAAAAGGACTGAAAAATGCTTGTCACAAAAAAAACACATTGTATCGAATATTTATAACACAAAGATCTATAGAGGCAGAAAATAAGTATAAGAAATATAAAAACAAGCTAATTAGTATACTATGAACATGTAAGAAGGAATACTACAGTCAATTATTAAACAAGAACAAAAACAACATGAGAGCAACATGGGGCATCCTAAATACCATCATTAAAAATGGTGCTAAGAACGATTACCCCCAGTACTTTCTAGATGGACATACAAAAAATGACAATATGAACCAAATAGCTGAACGTTTCAATGATTATTTTGTTAATATCGGAACAAATCTGGATCAAAGAATTCCAAATGCAGATGATGGGTCAGTTGAGGACTTGAGTGAGCTCATAGACAGAAATCCCAATTCCATGTTTCTTAAAAGTGTAACAAAAGAAGAAATAATCAAAATTGTAAAAAATTGTAAATACAAGACTTCAACTGACTGTCATGGAATAGACATGGTAACGATAAAAAAGGTTATAGAAGACATTTCAGAACCTCTGACATATATCACCAATGTATCATTTTTAACCGGAAAATTCCCAGACAAATTGAAAATTGCAAAAGTCGTACCAATCTATAAGAATGGAGACGTACACCAGTTTACTAACTACAGACCAGTTTCATTACTTCCACAATTCTCCAAAATCATGGAAAAATTATTCAATAGTCGATTAGATTTATTTATTAACAAAAGTGGGACGCTCGTGGAGAACCAATATGGATTTCGAGCAAATATCTCAACATCAATACCATTAATTAAAATAACAGAGGAAATTACCAATGCAATAGATGGTAAAGAATGTGCGGCAGCAGTATTCATGGACTTAACAAAAGCATTTGATACAATTAATTATGATATTTTAATACAAAAATTAGAACGATATGGCATCAGAGGTTTGGTATTGAACTGGGTAAGAAGCTATTTAACCAACAGGAAGCAATATGTGAAGATGGGTGAAAATATGTCAACACGGCTAGATATATCCTGTGGTGTGCCGCAGGGATCAATACTGGGACCAAAATTGTTTAATCTTTATATAAACGACATTTGTAAAGTTACAAAGGACTTAAAGTTAGTTTTATTTGCAGATGATACAACTGCTTTCTGTCCAGGAGAGAACACACAGAAGATAATACAAATAATAACAGAAGAAATGAACAAATTAAAAAGATGGTTTGACAAAAACAGACTATCTTTGAATCTCAGTAAAACTAAAATAATGCTATTTGGTAATAGTAGGAAAGAGCATCATACGCAAATACAAATAGACGGAGTAGACATCGAAAGGGTAAAAGAAACCAGATTTTTGGGAGTATTAATAGATGATAAAATGAACTGGAAATCTCATATACAAAATATACAACATAAGGTGGCAAAAAACATTTCAATAATGAATAAAACAAAACACGTCCTGGGCCAAAAATCACTTAATATTCTCTACTGCTCACTAGTGTTACCATATCTGAGTTATTGTGCAGAAATATGGGGAAATAACTACAAATGTGCGCTACATTCGTTAACCATGTTACAAAAAAGATCAGTTAGAATAATACATAATGTTGGATATAGAGAACATACAAAAATATTTATTAAGTCAAAAATATTAAAGTTTGGTGATTTGGTAAAATTGCAAACAGCTAAAATGATGTACAAAGCAATCTATAACCTGCTACCAAAGAATGTACAACATTTCTTCTCAACTAAAGAGGAGAAATATAACCTTAGAGGAAAAAAATAATTTAAAACATTTATATGCACGTACAACACTTAAAACTTTTAGCATAACAGTATGTGGAATTAAATTATGGAATGGATTAAGTAAAGAAGTTAAAAATTGTACTGACATGATCCAGTTTAAGAGGTTGTTTAAATTAATAGTGCTTACAAAGTACAAAGAAAAAGAATTATGAGAAAAACTTCCAACCTTATTGAAAATATTCTTCATCTCAGTATGTTAATAATGACTGAATTAATTAATTACATATTACAAACTGTTGTATATACTAATTCATAGATGTTATTTTATTATATAAAAAGGTCAGTAAATGATTTTATATAATTGTAAATGCTTTGAAGTGGGAAAGGGGTAGGATTAAATAAGCTTTGCTTCTTCCTACTCCTTTTCGGGCATGATGTAAATGAAATGATATGAAATTGTGTGATGTATTATGATGTAAATGTGTTCATGTTCGAAATAAACTAAAAGAAAGAAAAAAAGAAAGAAAAACCACAATTAATAAATATATTTCAGTGAATAACTTATTGTTCAAATCTGTATATAAATATGTACATAAAGTGTTGTAATTATATTGTAAAATGGATGGATGGACGTTTAAAACAAAACTGTTATTATTAATTAGTAAGTATAAATTTTTTGAGCCTTTTTAGAGAAAATCATATTGTAGTAAATTATGCAAATTACTCGATGATGTCATGGTGACCACGCCCATAGCCACACCCCCACAGCCACAGGTATCTTGGCAGTTTATGGGAAACACTGTAAGGAACCTATTGACTACAATGGAGCACTCGCGTAGAGCTTTCCCGGTAAATTTCTACCATATATGGAGATATCCGTTTAGGTCACCAATTGGAAAAACGTCACAAATTGGGCAAATTCCAAACGACTCGCCTGGAGGAAGTATTAAGGAAGGCAAGATTGTTTTATAAATATATCCGCCAGGTGGTTTAGGTTAAAATGTTTCGGGACTTATCCATCCATCCATCTTCTTCCGCTTATCCGAGGACGGGTCGCAGGGGCAGCAGCCTAAGCAGGGAAGCCCAGACTTCCCTCTCCCCAGCCCCTTCGTCCAGCTCCTCCCGGGGGATCCCAAGGCGTTCCCAGGCCAGCCAGGAGACATAGTCTTCCCAACGTCTCCTGGGTCTTCCCTGTGGCCTCCGGTTGGATTTGGCGGAAACACCTCCTTAGGGAGGCGTTTTCGGGTGGCATCCTGACCAGAAGCCCGAACCACCTCATCTGGCTCCTCTCGATGTGGAGGAGCAGCGGCTTTACTTTGAGCTCCTCCCGGATAACAGAGCTTCTCACACTATCTCTAAGGGAGAGCACCACCACCTGGCGGAGGAAACTAATTTCGGCCGCCTGTACCCGTGATCTTGTCCTTTAGGTCATAACCCAAAGCTCATGACCATAGGTGAGAATGGGAATGTAGATCGACCGGTAAATTGAGAGTTTTGCCTTCCGGCTCAGCTCCTTCTTCACCAGACGATCGATACAACATCCGCATTACTCAAGACACCGCACCGATCCGCATGTCGATCTCACGATCCACTCTTTCCTCAATCGGGAAGAAGACCCTGAGGTACTTGAACTCCTCTACTTGGGGCAAGATCTCCTCCCCAACCCGGAGATGGCACTCCACCCTTTTCCGCGAGAGAACCATGGACTCTGACTTGGAGGTGCTGATTCCCATCCCAGTCGCTTCCCACTCAGCTGCGAACCGATCCAGTGAGAGCTGAAGATCCTGGCCAGATGAAACCATCAGGACCACATCATCTGCAAAAAGCAGAGATCTAATCCTGCAGTCCCCAAACCAGATCCCCTCAACACCCTGACGGCGCCTAGAAATTCTGTCCATAAAAGTTATGAACAGAATCGGTGACAAAGGGCAGCCTTGGCAGGACTTATGCACATCCCAAATACACAAAAACAGGTAGTGATAGGTAAGAAAAGTTGGTTTTGTATAATAGGTCCTCCTTTATTCTACCAGGTTGGCTTCCGCTTTACAAACTTACAACAATGAGTCGACGGGTAAAAACAAAGGTATTTTGTTTAAAAAAATAATCATAAAAATCCAGCTTTATTTTCATTAGACTAACTGGATTTGAAACAAATCACTACATTAACATATGACGAGCAAAGTACACATGGGCATGGTCCAACAGCCGTGCAGCAAGTACAAACATGAATATCCAATCAAATATAGTATATTTATATAGTACAATCAAAAACAATAAGTTTCACAAAGTGCTGCACAGTAGGTAAAATACACATTTAAAAGCGGTTTGTACAAATTGATAGGCGGATCTCTGCAGTGACGCGGACCCTGTATCGATCTATTGTGGTAAAGAAGGAGCTGAGCTGAAAGGCAAAGCTCTCAATTTACCAGCCGATCTGCGTTACCAACCTCACCTATAGTCATAAGATTTGGGTTATGACCAAAAGGACAAGATCAGTTTCCTCCGTCTGGTGGCGGTGCTCTCTCTTAGAGATAGGGTGAGAGGCTCTGTAATTCGGGAGGACCTCAAAGTAAAACCGCTGCTCCTCCTCATTGAAAGTAGCCAGATGAGGTGGTTCGGGCATCTGGTCAGGATACCTCCGGATGCCTCCCTGGGGAGGTGATTAGGGCAGTGCTGACCAGTAAGAGGCCACGTGAAGACCCAGGACACGTTGGGGAGAGTATGAGTCCCGGCTGGCCTGAAAGCACTTTCGGGATCTCCTGGAAGGAGCTGGTCGAAGTGGCTGGGGAGAGGGAAGTCTGGGCTTATCTGCTTGGGCTGCTGCCCCCGTGACCAGACCTCGGATAAGTGGCACTGCCTCATGCTTATGTGGCAGGTGCGTCGATAAGTAGGCGAGAAAACCATTTATTCCACCTCTAATTTCACGGCTTTATTAATCGAAACTAAGAATGAAATACCAATAACGTCAGGTCGATGTATTGCATTGCTCAATAGTTGACATTTGTAATAGTAAAAATGCAAAACATTGTATAGTTATAATGTAACAGATTAAAACTGCTGCTATTGATTATTTTAGTAATCGAGTATTTTATTGATTAGTTGCAGAACATTTTTTAGCCTCAATCTATATTTTAGGTAAAACTGTTGAAACAAACAAAATTGTTTTTTTGTCGTAAATGATAAATGGGTTATACTTTTATAGCGCTTTTCTACCTTCAAGGTACTCAAAGCGCTTTGACAGTATTTCCACATTCACCCATTCACACACACATTCACACACTGATGGCGGGAGCTGCCATGCAAGGCGCTAACCAGCAGCTATCAGGAGCAAGGGTGAAGTGTCTTGCCCAAGGACACAACGGACGTGACTAGGATGGTAGAAGGTGGGGATTGAACCCCAGTAACCAGCAACCCTCCGATTGCTGGCACGGCCACTCTACCAACTTTGCCACGCCGTCCCATAACTTGTTTTCTTCCTTGTAATAAATGCACACCAACAACATTGAAATTCTACTTTTAACATGTGTACATTTTAAAAAACAACAACTCAATAATCTGTTAGCTGCCACGCAGATCACAGCTCTCACCCACCAGCACCATGTGCGCTCTATTGCAGCGACCATGTGGAGACTTTGTCAGCGTATTTGAAGTTTTGGGCACTCAATGTGGTCCAGATTTGATCAATTTTATTAGTTATACTTAAGCAATTATTCAAAGCAACATAATATAAATCAAAGCTTATTTCCTAATGGAAATAATACATTTTATTGATACATTTTTGCAGCCTTTTAACAGATGATGTGGCATTAGCCACTTTTGCCGGGGTAAATCCCTGGATATTGCAGCATATCACATTTAGACTCAAGCTGGCGTCTGGTGTGACGCACTGTGCATGCAAACAGTTGATCTTTGATATTACTAGGCTTTGATTTGTATATGTTTCAAATCAAATTGAGCCCTCCAAGGCTCTAAATGTCACTATTTAAAAAATAAACACTGCACATCTAAATTGACTTGAACATGGCCTTTCCATTTCCGTTTTTTTTTTTTCATTTACTCAATATTACTTAAAAATAATTGATACAACTTTGATATCAATCATGAATCAAAAGCAGCAGAAATAAGTATAAAGTGAATACAACAACAAGTAAATACAACATTAGCTTTTCAACTCAAGAGACGATTGCTGGGTTCCCTATGACGTCATATCTGTTTTTCTTCTTTGCGGCTCAATGCGACGTGATGGTCAAGCAGTTTGAGCATAGCATTATAACAAGTGAGAGTGAGTGCAGAGTTTGAGCAGAAAATGCCATTATGCTGTTCTATTCTTGGGTGTTCCAGTCGTTCAAAATAGAAAGATAGGAAAGAGCTTTCATAGAGCCCTGAAAGAAGTAATTCATAAAGGTTATAAAGTCAAGAAAAAACGAAAGTGCGTCAAAGGAAATGGCTCTTAAAAAGAATCACTTTCATCATCTTGTGGAACACAATCGGACCATGCTTGTGTCTGCAGCGATCACTTTGTAAAATGTTTGTTCCAACATTTGATTTGTTTGAGAAACTTTCTGTGATGCAATCGAGGTTATTCTCTGCTACAATAGAAGTGTTTGAGAGCAGATCTAAACGTAAATAAAGGACAAGAGATCGCATTCGTTTGTGTTTTTTTTGCCTAAATATAACTACGAAGTCTTAGTAGTAGTAATAAATATTGTAACTGTTTGTCCAATCCACTGTCTTTTCGTTGTCGATTTTCATAACAGAAACGCAAAGCTTAGTTGGTGTTGTTGTGCTTTATTCAACACAGATGACCACAATATAGCGTCTTTGATGCTATTCCTTAGCATCAAGAAAATATCCTTAATAGTGTTGATAAACTAGATGAATACATCTTGTCTAGGCTCAACAGCATATACTGAATCTTGACATCGCTAGGAAACATTGCTGAACAACAGGGACATATGTAGCTAAATAATGAGACAAAACATGAACTTTACACCATAAAACAACCACAGACATGAATTGTAGATGAGACTAATATTAGTATAAGGAAATCAACTGCAAACAAACGTTTCCTTTTTCTCATTAGCGTCACAATCACAGCAGCACAGCACTTGTATGTCAATCAAATATGTTACTTAGCGATGCACGAATAAGTCCAACATTGTATTTCACAGATTAATGTTCATTTTGTGGACTTCTCCATATGTAAAGAAATGATGTGCCTTCAATCTTTTCTTCTTTAAATCCTTGTGAGTGTCAAAGAAGTGAGGTTTAGGCGAGCAGTAACATATTGGTGATTATGAATGGTTTAAATATTTCAAAGAAACATTTCTTCAGAGTGTATAAAACCACTCCATCTCATTTTAAATATTTTTTCATGATCACGTATATATATTTTCCTCTAAACCTTTCAGTTTAGAGGCAAACTGAAAAGCTAGTGGTTGTGGCCTTAAACAACCGCATAGAGTCTATGCCATGCAATGCAGCTCAGAACACAATAGTCCCAATGCTACAATATCATAAAAACAGAAGAATGGAAATTGAAATATGCTCAACTGAAAGAAAACACTATCAACAAACTGCCATAGGCTAGAAAAAATCCTTGATTTTTGCCCATTCTCCTTGTGTCACTGCATGGCTAACGTCACAAGTAAATGTGGTAGCAGTGGTTTTAGTTTCAATTTCGACTAAGTCAGCCAGTCTGAGGGCTGTCGAGGTAAGCGGGTTCCACTGGGCGGGGGAAGTAAATATCAGGCAGTGTCGCGCCTTGAGTACAGCTCTCATGCTACCGCTCAAGATGGAAAATTGCTGGTTTGACTTTATCTCCCAATTCCATGTACGTGCCGTTTATACAGAACAGCAACATGTGAGACTGGCAGCTTTTACAGGCTGTGTGAATAATGCCTCATGCAATAAAGGCCTGGTGCTCTCTGCAGTTGAGTCACAGACACAGATGGCCTGGATTAGAGGAAATGCGGTCCCTTTTTTCCTGTCTCATTGGACGCTTGTGTTGTACACAGCTCTGCACAGACACAAAAATTAGATGATTAAACTGCTTGGTAATTGTGTTTGTGTGTGTGTCAGTGTGCATGTGTGTGTGATCAGAGAGGTTAAGACAGGAAAGCCCTGCTCCTTGTGCACCAATGACCCTTCAAAATCAATGTGACAGACCAGTTGATTGGCTGGAGGGTCCTGTCTCTCCGCCCCTAATCCCTCAAGGTAGGCCCTAGGCCTAGCCTGCTGCGCTTAACAGTGTGAGCGCGCGTGCATGTGTGTGTGTGTGCGTGTGTCTCTGTGTGCATCTGTGCACTTGCATGTGTGTCTTTCTGCACTTAATCCTTCAGGAAAGACCAAAAGCCATGGGTTGGGGTACTGGTGCAGTTACAGGGGTCAGGCCAGTGTGTGTGTGTGCACTTCTCAGTAGTCCAATTAAAAGTGCACAGTGAGTACCTATGTGTATTCCATGTGGCTCAGTCATGTGTTTGGAAGTAGTAGCGGGTTATCAGGGCGAGGCGAGGGGCAAATTTTAGGGCAGATTGGGACGGATAACCCACTTTGGGTGAAATTAGACGCAGGCATCTGGATTTGACCCAGGGCCCTCGCTGTGACCCAATAGGTCAGCCAGGGGTCACGGGGCACAAAGCAGAGCGGTGACCCGCCACAGGTCAAGCATGTGGGCGACTGAAAGGACGTCTTTGTGGGGCCTGGCATGCTCGCTATTTCCCATGAGCACCAGGGGACTGTGTCTGCCCAGGAAACGAGAGCAGAGAGACAAGGTGTGTGTGTGGATGGAAACCATAATGGATGTTTGTTGAGATTTGGGCTTGATGTCTGATTATCTCTGACAAGATGTCTTGATTTTTACTTGCCACCAACCATGTGGTTGGGTTTGATTTTGTTTGTGTTTGTTGGATACTTTGCCACTCCAAATCATGTTTTAAAGCAATCCAAAATAATCACACACTCTTTAATGGTCAGTGGAAGAAAAAAAAAGGCATCAATGGTCTTTTTTTATGCCCATTCCAATCTAAATTTCCTAGCCATCTAAACATCTTGTAGAGGAGAGAATTCACATGTCGGCAAGAGGGAAATGTGCTCAGTCTGCCTGTGGTCGCCGCTTGTGTACATCTGTTAGCGGCTCCTTAATGAGAGCGTGCATGCCGCCTCCAGTCCTTGTGTGTGGCCCTCAGAGAGGCAGAGAGGAGCCCTCTGCTCCAGTAATCACATTTAATTACACACCAGCATTAGACGGCCAATGAATAGGGTTTTAAGGCAGGCCTCTCACTGGAATTGGCCGCATCCCGCCGAACATTGCCTACCTTTGTCTGGGCCTTCCCGTCTATCTTCTATTAAGACTTTTGTCATTTGACCATCAGCAAAGCACTACAGTCTAGCACTAACAACTGCTGGACTAATGCTACACATTAGGAGCTGCAAGGTAAAGCGGACAATAGACGTTTTCTTGGCGGAACGGCGTGTGTCGGCCCCATTAATGAGGCAAATGGACCACACATTAGACTCATCAGTAATCACGTCGCCCTACCAGATAAAGGCTCCCTAGATAAAAAATGATGCTTAAGTGAGGTTTATCATAAAAAATAAGACATTCAAAGTATACAAAGAGTTTGTGTAGCACTGTAAAATTATTTTGGGAAGTGTTTTTCTTTAGGCTCGGAGAGAGATGCCAGGTTGCCATCTGTGCACAATTTAACGCACAATGCGTGTTTAGCGTTAATATGGACATCCATCACCGTGTTTACATGCACAATTTGGTTCTCCCTCCAGACAAACCCAACTTTTGGTCAACACATGTAAACACGGGACACATTAATGCTTGGCCTCTAATGTAAACACCTTACTGTGGCATGAAAACAAACTTAATGTCTTCACTTTATCAGCTTGTGAAAACACCAAAAAGTTCAAAGTAGTGACTGTCATATCCATGAAGTTTCTCATTTGTCTTCCAGATGTCTTCCCTGGGTACACAAGGATCAAATAATATCAGAGAAACAACATCAACATGACCCCAAAGGTATTTGAAAATATTATGTACAATTTCTTGAACTGCAACATTTCCGAGCAACAGTTTAACCATGTTTTAAAAGCTATGGTTACATTTCACTCTGTCCAAATACTTATGAGCCCTTGGAAATAGACGTACTTTACATTAATGGTAGTAACTCCTAAAAGATAGAGGTCAGTTTTTTCTGAAACATAATAACTACTAGTTATTTGTTATTGTGGCGTCTAAGTACTTAATACTTACGCCTTGCATGGCATACTACACATGAAAAGCCTATTTATTCCATTTATAATACTACTACTATAGGGTTGGACAATATTACAAATTTATATGATATATATTATACAAATATTTAGTCTCTTTTATTAAGAAAAAAAACGCCCTCTTTAACCTCATTTAGTACATTTTCTACTAATTGTATGACCTCCTCATCACTTCGGCAGAAAAAAGGCCCAATTTTCAACACAAAAACATAATTTACCAATGAAAACATCCCTCCTTTACCCTCTTTCTAGCTCGCATGCACACACACACACACACACACGCACACGTACATGCACTCGCACACACTCAAACTGACCATAAATCCAGTTTGTTTTTCAAAGGCCAGACTCATAAAGAGAAGAGGTGACAGAGCAGCACTGATGGGTCAATACAGCCCCTCTGACTACACGCACACACACAAACACACACACACAAGATACATGTCCACGCAAATATGTCAAATGTCAAATTTGCATGAGAACGCGCTTGGATTTTATTCATATATGCGTATTGTATACATGCGCACACGCATTCAGGAAGTTAGTGTGTTTTGAATAGTATGTTTGAGTGGAACAGAATGACTGTGTGGATTCATGCTGGCTTTCCTGTATTAAATCTGCTAGAAGGCTTACTGTGTACGGGAGTGCTGACGTTCCAGGCCTACCGTGATGATCTATAGCCTCTGCGTGTGTGTGCGTGTGCTAAACCCTACCTGTTACCAGTAATATATTGCTGGGAGGGTGGATTTTATTCAGCATATTTGAACATTCGTGCCCATTTGTGCACGCTTAAATCAGTGTTGTTTGCACGTGAGCGCGTCCACGGAGGCGTGCAGCTGCATGCTCCAGAACATCCACCTTTTTGTAGCTTTTAGGGTTTGGCACGCAGAGGGTGGGAATTCCTTCACATTCATATCAAGACAGAGGAGTGTCTCACTGGCGACTCCGCACGGCTGCAAACATTCGACACAGGGGAGTGATAATTTACTGTCCGAGTGGGCTGCAACTAAAGGCGACTCAGTAACGTGGTGGAGATGGGGCGGCCCGCGTACAGTATATCTCCCTGTAACTGACGCTCAAGTTAAAAAGTCAGGCTCTCGATATCAAATGCTTCTATGGAGGTGCAACGCACATAATTAAAAGAGCTTCCTTTTTCACTCGCTCAGTTGTTTTGATTGGTAGGATTGTTAGGGACTTTTACTTGAACTGCAACATTTATATTGATATTTGTGAGAATAATCAACTTCACTGAACAACAGAAAACATGACAACCGTCAACATATTCCTAAGAATGAACTGCTAGGTCCCAAATAAGCTATTTATAACAGGGCTGAGAGTCTGTAGAATTCTACTAAATATGCATAAAATATGGTGGTTTTATGCTTATTTACATTGACTTTCAATGTGATGAACTAACCTGCAATTTTGCAAATATCCAGGCTTACTTACAAATAAACAGATACATCGAACAAGCTGAAAAACTGCTACTGCAATAAATAACTATTACCACAGTTTAACAGTTGTTTTTTTGCCGTTTTACAAAATTAAAATGAACAAAACATCAAAAGTGGCCAAGAGCATCCTTTTGATTCTTAAATATAAAGCTTGGACAGCACATATCTGAACTTTTAAATCTCCTGTTCCAGTGTTATAGTGTATCATTCTGTAACTATAATAATAATAATCTATCCTATTTACTTTGATTTTACAATCAAACATGTCAATGTTACGTTATATAAATTTACCAAGAATCCACAGGCTATAACAATATTTTTTCACAGTAAAATACTGTAAACAAAATGTACAGCGACATTATAAGAAATGACAAAAAAAATACAATACACTCATATTTCAAACCAATTAACTGCTATTACAGTAATGCAATTATTATCCAGTAATTTGCTGTGAATTTACAATGAAGATTTTTACAGTGTAATTTTCCTGTCAAACAAGATATTTCCAGACTTGTTTTGGTGTGACTTTAATAGTGCATCTAACACAGTCAAATGTAATAAAGTTTCATTAACATAAAATAAATGAAGTACTAAATGAATTCAGCAGTAGGCCTACATAAAGGATAATCTTGTTAGAACGGTCACATTCTAGAATACAGAGAAGTTGACATACAATGCAAGTAGTCTCCATGCATCATGTGACTTCTGCACAGGACAGTCAAATTGGGGGAAAATAGTGCAGTTGTCATTGAGTTAAATAGACTTGCCTTTTACTTTGTTTAGCAACAAAATGTGTGTTTCATTCTAAAGAATTTGGAACAGTTTCTAGATTTTAGCATCAGACCTTGTGAGACTCTCTGACACTCACTTAGTCTTTGACATAGCTTTCAACATTCCTCCCAGTTTTTTTTCCCCTCCCTTGTGCGGGATATACTATCCTTCCCCCTCCCCGCATCCTCCCTGCTCCCTTTTTTCACATGCCCTCCCCGCCTCTGCTTGTTCTCCCTTCCTCTTCCTTTCTTCTCTTCTCATCGAAATTCAGCCCTCGCCGTGGACGCCATTGATCTCGCCTTCCTGCATGTTTGAGAGCCGCTGGGCGGGCCGAGCGTGTATTTTTTTTTTTTCCTCCCCTTTCTTTTTTTTGCGGTGGGCAGATAGCAAGGAGGATAAGGACGGCAGAAGTGGACAGGGCCGGGGCTGCAGGGAGCAGAATAAGAACGCTAAGAAGGGCGGAGGAGAGGCTCTAACAGTGGCGAGGAGAAGAAGAGACACAGGCTCGCCTCGTGATCTTCCGCCTCTCTTTTAGAGACACAAGAGAGCAGCTATTTAGTGGAGGCTGCACATTATGGCCACTTTACTCTGATTGTGCCAAGCTGTCGAGCGAAAAAACAGTAAAACGACTTACAAAAAGCCCCTGCCTTTTGCATATAGATAATACATGCCACTTTGCACTCTCCCTCAACATGTGGCCACATTTAGATGTGACCCACCTTTAATCCCCCTCAGGCCGCACACACACACAGGTTCACTCCACACATCCACAGCCCGACATTAGAAAGGTCAGCAGGCTTATACCCAGGCTGTCCTGAGGCCAAGCCAAGCGACCATGCAGTCCCCCACAATGCATCTCTTCTCCACTGACTATACCCCGCTGACCTTTAAGGAGACTCTCATTGCTGCCAGACCTCCGACAGACTGCAGCTCCTTTAGAAAAATCACCAGGGAATCTTTTTTTTTTTTTTGGGAAGGCACCGCGTATACAAACCACCCTTGGGGGAGTTGCCTTTAAAGAAACATGTATTTATCAATGTTTTTTGTTAAATTGTGCTGAGTATAGAGTGCAATCTTGTTGTAATTAGCTTAATTTCCACTAAGCAGATAGAACTATCACTAATCGATACATTTTTTTCCCCATTTTTATTGGATTAAATTAAACATCAGTCGAATTGATGTCACAAATTAACATCTTCTTTTTAAACTGCTACAATATTTTTGTTTATGATTTTTTTAATGCAAGTTCCCTGTTGGTTGGTACGAAATGAAACAAGTCTTCACTTTTATAGCAAAACGTGACATACACACTCAATAATAAGTTATTCATCAAGAAATACACAAAATGGGTAACACCAGAACAAATGATAAATGATAATGATAAATGATAAATGGGTTATACTTGTATAGCGCTTTTCTACCTTCAAGGTACTCAAAGCGCTTTGACAGTATTTCCACATTCACCCATTCACACACACATTCACACAATGATGGCGGGAGCAGCCATGCAAGGCGCTAACCAGCACCCATCAGGAGCAAGGGTGAAGTGTCTTGCCCAAGGACACAACGGACGTGACTAGGATGGTAGAAGGTGGGGATTGAACCCCAGTAACCAGCAACCCTCCGATTGCTGGCACGGCCACTCTACCAACTTCGCCACACCATCCCCAAAACAAAACAAAAAACATTATTTAATCTACTGTAATATATTTTTTGACAAAATGGTGATATCATCAGACTTCTTTTGAAACACATGTGCTGTCAATCAACCATTTTTCATATTGCTTTAAATCTCAATCTAAAACCTGGTCCCTACTTTGAGTCGCATTGTTGGCTGCTACAAAATGACCCAAGTCCACACTAGTATAGCACAGAGCGGCATACACACTCCAGGATGAGTAAATAACCAAGAAATACACAAAATGATTTTTTACGGGCACCAGTATCAGAATTTGGGAATAATATTGCAGAACATCTAAACAAGCTATTGTCGGTCCAAATTAATTCATTATTACAAACATTATTAGATTTTCCAGTTATTTGCATTGTCACCATATAACACAAAGCTATGTGGATATTTTGTTCAGATAGCTTTTAATTTATTGACCTACATTAGATTGATTTTTGCATTTTAATGCACAAAATGTATCAAAGCGGCACCTGCATTTTTTTTAATTGTTTTAGGGTCTTTGTCATACATTAAAATACAAACAATGTTATGAGCATGTACATTAGTGGCTCTTCTTTTACAATGACTCATATTCCCACCATAGTTTACCTTGAGGATTCGCATTCCACGAGCGTTTTCTCCAGAGTGGCTCACGAGGGCTGATCACAAGCTGCAGCAAGTTGTGTGTTTGTGCGTTCGCTGACAGTACAGTCTGCGACACGACGCCCCCTCTTCTGCCCCCTCCCTGCACTCGATGTGCCTCTCGTTAGGGGCCTCTAAACCTTGTGCATTCAAAAGCAAATAGGCTGCCACATAAAGATCATCCCTCATTTCTTCTGCAGTCACTCAGAGCCCCACAACCACACACACACACACACACACACACACACACAAAGAGGTGCCCCATCAAAACATGCAGCCAGCCCCCCGCATCCTCTCCACTTTTTTAAAAGTGTCCTGTGTGCAACAGTTGTATGTATGTCCATGCATTTGTGCACCAAAGTAACATCTGCAAGGGATTTATACAGTGAGATGATACCCAATACAAAATAACTAACACATTTGAAACTAATTTCAGTGCCCCTTTTAGTGACCCCAAACATTGCGTGTGTGTGTGTGCGTGTGTGTGTGTGTGTGCGTGCTTGCGTACGCCCACAGTGGGCTTGTATCATTATCTTATTCATGCATGACTAAGATATGACGAATTCCACATTCCCACAGGTGTTCCCTATTCCCAGTTACCATGACGACTTTGCCTTGGTGTCCCCTCACTCACCCTTAAGCATGGCTCCTTTTATGAATTGAACGGAAATGGAGTTTAGTCATGAATCACAGTGACATTTCCAACGTTTGAACGGCCACAGAAGTCAAACAATTTAGAGTTTTGTAGAAAAATATTCCTTAAAATGTTGCTTTTTTTGTGCGTTTGTATGTCTCTCTATAGAGGATTAGTGCGATAATAACCATAGAATATACTTTTTTGTGTGGTGTCGCCACCAAAAAGTGTGCAAAAGCAGAACTTGTTAAAAAATTTATGTTGACTAAACCAATTTCTTGATCAGTGCGTCACAAAATACATATTGATTACCGCAGCACCAAAATAAGGTAATTTATCGTTTTGCAGAAAGAATCTTTCAGAAAAGCAGGGGATTTTTTTCCTCATAAATGGAATCACTCTACCAGTTGAAAAGATTGAACTACCAGTTGAAAAGATTGAACAACTGCCTTATGTTTGAGGAGAGAACACACAGAAGCAAATACAAATAATAACAGAAGAAATTAACATATTAAAAATATGGTTTGACAAAAACTAACTCTTTGAATCTCGGCAAAACTAAAATAATGTGATTCGGTAGCAGTAGATGGGAAAGTCAAACACAATTACAAATAGAGTAAAAAATATGACGATAATAATAATAAATGATTAAATGAACTGGAAACCTCATATAAAAAATATACAACATAAATGAGCAAAAAACACGTCAATAATGAATAAAGCAAAATATGTTTTGGACCAAAAATCACTCCATATTCTCTACTGCTCGCTTGTTTTACCATATCTGAGTTATTGTGCAGAAAAATGGGGAAACAACTACAAATGTGCGCTTCATTCACTAACTGTGTTACAAAAAAGATAAATTAGAATAATACATAATGTTGGATATAGAAAACATACAAACACTTTATTTATTGAATGAAAAATATTGAAATTAAACTATTTGGTAAAATTGCAAACAGCTAAAATTATGTACAAAGCAAACTATAACCTGCTACCCAAGAATGTACAACAATTATTCTCAACAAAAGAGGAGAAATATAACCTTAGAGGAAAATGTATTTTTAAAACATTTTTCTGTACGTTCAACACTTAAGACATTTAACATATCAGTATGTGGAATTAGATTATGGAATGGATTAAGCAAAAAAATCCAACAAAGCACTAATATGATTCAGTTTAAAGGGGAACTGCACTTTTTTTTTTTTTAATTTTGCCTATCATTCACAATCATTATGAAAGACAGACGGATGCATTTTTTATGCATTCTAAATATTAAATAAACATAAATAAAAGTTCCCTTACTACAGAGCCAATGGGAGTGCCACTATTCCGCACATAAAATCCAAAAAATAACCATTCAAAAAGCGCCAACAATACTCAATTTACATTTCGTGATGTGAATATTAACCAAGTATTACTGGTATTGTTATTATAAGCATTAGCGCAGACGAACGAGGGCGGCGCCGCGTCCCTGCTCCCTGTACATTTATTGTAGATCATAAATCATGCCTCTCACCTTGACAGTAGATGGCTGAGAATATAATTTGGCAAATTGAGACACTTTGACAACCATATAGGACCTTGAACTGCATTCGAGAACAAAACGAAAAGCGTTTGTTCCCCTCTGAAGTCATCCTGATGACAGCAGACATTGTACAGTAAGTCATGTTTTATTATGCTTGTTGGCTCTTATAAAGTCTGCAGTGGGCAGAAATCAGTGATGAAAAATTTAAAAAAACAAACGTTGTGATGCATTATTGAAATTAATGCGCCGCGTATGCTTAAAATGATCAAAATATGTAAATATTAAACGTTATTATAAATGTGCCTATTACTACATTACATAGATAGGCTCCAGCACCCCCCGCAACCCCAAAAGGGACAAGCGGTAGAAAATGGATGGATGGATATATATTACACCATGTGTATAAAACCTCAAAGGAGGTTTTTGGATGTGTTTTTAGGGGCTCTATGGGCTCCATTGTAAGCATACTTTTGATTGCATTTATTTAACATTTAGAACGCATTTTTAAAAAATCCATCCGTTGTCATGTCTTTCATAATGATTGTAACGATATGTAAAATTCCCCAAAAAGTGCAGTTCCCCTTTTGAACACTGTTCAAACTACAAGTGTTCACAAAGTACCAAGAAGAACAATTATCATAAATATTTTGAACCTTTTTTCGAAAAAAAGAGATGATGATTATTTATGTATTTATTTGTTTACTTACTTATGATATATTTATTATTTATTAATTCACTGTTCTGTTACAAACAGAGAAAGACATGGGATAAAACTGCTATGATATAAAAAGGGGTGGGATTAAATAAGCTCCGCTTCTTCCTACTCCTTTTCGGACATGCTGTAATTAAACAACTGCAAATATGTGATGCATTACATTGTAATTGTATTGTATGCATGTTCGAAATAAACTGAACTGAAATCTAGTAGTTTTTTGCACTTGTTTTTACATTCGTATGACATGAATATTAAATGTTACCTATAGCATTGTTTACAAACAGTTAACAGATGTTTTATAAGGGGACAAATTGACTTGATACTATTTCTAATGAACAAAACTCCCTCAGTATTATACTATATTGTGTGCACTCTGGAGGTTCCACTGTAGTTTAGCTTTAGATGCCCTTTGTCAGGGTGTAGTTCTGCAAGTGTCCAGCAGGTGAAGCTATGGTTCATCCTCTTAAGTTCACTTTTGCTTCAGACAACATGAAACCAGCTGACCCCACAGGTCAGAGGTCAGCACCCACACGTTTCAGTTGAGCTCATTCCGAATTTGTTCCTCATGGACCAAAACCTCCACGGCACAGGTGTGGAGTCACTGCATCGGTGGTCATGTCGGGCCCCAACTACAAGGATGCGACTCCTCATCTGTCCTCCTCGTGTAACCTTTGACCCCACCCCCGTTCTCCTCTGTCAGAAGGGCCTGTTGCATACTTGGCTGTTGTCATGGCAGCAGCAGATTCTTTGAGGCCATAACGAGATCATCTGTTATGTCACCCGACCTGATGCTGAACCACACGCGTCCACTGGCGCAATTTAGTGCATTTAAAACAAGACTTTCTTGTTTTGGGGGTGAGTGGGGGATGCAGGAATGTACAGCGGCTCAGCTGTGGGTGCGCTTCACCCACTTCCAAATTTTATTTAAAAAAAAAAACCCCAAAACAATAGGTGGCACATGACATGCGTGACAGGAATGGATGAAGAGGGTAGAGGCAGATCTGAACCTGTGACACACACACACACACACTTTCACATCTGGTTTGGCCATCGGCTCCTGCATGCAGTTGACGTGCCCCTCCTCCCACACATTAATTCTCCCCGTGGTGCTGCTCCTCATAGCTTTCTCTATCAGTGGCAAAGTAAACCCACCATGTGAGAATGATGAATGGGCCATCCTGCGCCGGAAACACACGTTAAAACCGCCTGCTGCGCACACACACACAGAATCCCTTGCTTTCTCGCTCTCCCTATGCCTTTGCCGCCCAACTCCTAACAAACAGGGAGCGTAGTGTCTTGTCCATAGGGTCCTGCATCTCTCACACACACACATGCACCTGTGTCATGTGCTGGTGTTTAAATTGACGCGCCATTAAAACTAGATCAAAAGCTTTTGCGCCAAATTGTTGTATTAATGTCGTCAAGAATGTAAGGACAACAGCAGTATAAACACAACATAAGATCAGACCCGATAACAAGACATAAATGCTCAATTTTGATGTTTTGACGCTGTTCCATACAAAATAACCATCACTGGTAACCATCAATGGTATGTTGCTTATTTTATGTTTGAGAATATTTCTGTTCTTTTTAACACATGCCAAAGTGAACAGGCTTGTAGTTGCTAAGACATTACACTGTGAAAATTTACCAGGATTTCCCAGCATTTAACAGTATTATTTCATAGTAAAATACAAAATGCACTGTAACCTTACAACAAATCACTGGAAACATTGCAGTACTCTTATATTTCACAACATTTAACTTCACGGTAAATGTTACTGTGAAAGTAATGCAATTATTAGCTGGTGATTTACTGTGAATTTACAATGAAATTCTTCACAGTATTAAATAAGATCTGCTTCTTCCTACTATTTTTGGACATGCTTAATTGTCCTCGTATGTTTAAAATGTTCCTCATTAGAATTTTGTTAAACTAAAAAAAGCTTTGCAACCTGCCGTTAAATTCCTTTAAAAAAAAGAAAAAAAAAGATTCCAGTGCTATTTTAAAATGTAAAACACCCACCAACCAAGAAATGTGCAATTCGCAATGAGAGCTGTTTCAAAAACGATGCCAAAAATGGTTCACAATATCGGAGAAGTACTAATTCAACAGTGTTTATTATTGTGGTAATGCTGTCGTTTCAATGCTGTAGCCATTTTTCATATAATTTACTCCTTTAGCTAAATATTGGCTTACGCCAGGGCAGCTGTACCTAATCGTGTGGCCGGTGAATGCAGCGCCTACAGCATTAAATCAAATTAATGTTGCAAATAAAAAATAATTTTATTGAAGGAGCCTGACATCAACCAGGGAAAATGCTCTAACTCCAGGTGGTCCGTAACTAATTAAATAAAGCATCACTGTGAGAGAAAATCCCCTTAGATGCATTGAGAGAATAGTAGGAGGGGGAAAAAAATTCCCCACAAACCTAAAAAAAAAAAATGAGAAAAGAGTTTCATTTGCTGTCAAAACATTTGTAGTGGAATTAAACATATGGATGCCAAAGGCAAAGTGAGGGCTGGAATACATTAAAGCTGCACAATGTTACACTAACCCTGCAGTATCTTACACCGCTCACAGAGATTAATGGAATAAAGGGGAGAGAATAGTGTGTGTGTGTGTGTGTGTGTGTGTGTGTGTGTGTGTGTGTGTGTGTGTGTGTGTGTGTGTGTGTGTGTGTGTGTGTGTGTGTGTGTGTGTGTGTGTGTGTGCGTGTGCGTGTGTAAAAAATCAATATTCTATGAAACCTGTCTTTCGCTGTTGGCTTTCCCCCGTCATCCTCGTCCGAACTTAAAATTGTACGCATTCCAAACTGTACAGTCAGACTTCCAGGTTAATGAGATACATTTATTTCACATTATATATGACTTGTGTGCTCATGCTTTTGATCATTCTTGCATTTATTTATTGAAGCTTAAAAAGACTACATTTTAAAATCGATGCATTGATCGTTGAAAACTGAGTCACATTGCTGCTTTGTATTTTAATATCATAGTTTAAAATCTGTATGTTATGTTTTTGTTCAAGTCTCATTCCTATAACTTTAGTTATTTTCTGTAATATTTCCTAAATATGGGGTGTAAAGGGTCATGTATCTGCATTTATTTATTGAAGCTTAAAAAGACTACATTTTAAAATCGATGCATTGATCGCTGAAAACTGAGTCACATTGCTGCTTTGTATTTTAATATCATAGTTTAAAATCTGTATGTTATGTTTTTGTTCAAGTCTCATTCCTATAACTTTAGTTATTTTCTGTAATATTTCCTAAATATGGGGTGTAAAGGGTCATGTATCTGCATTTATTTATTGAAGCTTAAAAAGACTACATTTTAAAATCGATGCATTGATCGCTGAAAACTGAGTCACATTGCTGCTTTGTATTTTAATATTATAGTTTAATATCTGTATGTTATGTTTTTGTTCAAGTCTCATTCCTATAACTTTAGTTATTTTCTGTAATATTTCCTAAATATGGGGTGTAAAGGGTCATGTATCTGCATTTATGTCATTTCAATGTGGTAACAGCGAGTCATTTAGTCAGATGGTCATTAATGCTAAAATTCATATTTATTTTACATTTTGAACAGACCTTGACTGACCCTTGGGTTTCAATAGGCGTGTCCCCTCTTAATGCTAATATTTTTATTTTTTTTCAAAGTCTATCATCATTTTTCTATGTTGAAATAGGTCACTAAAAGAAGCACACTTTCTTAAAAGTTTGGACATTTCTTGCATGTATTTTCTTATCCTGTAAACCTACTTACTAACACTTCTAATTCTATAAAAAAATTTGGGGTCGTAAAAAGTCTTTAAATCCACAAAATTGGCACCATTTTTTCATTAAATTACATTATTTTTTTTCACTCCATATAGCTTAAAGGATTGTGAATTTCTGCATGTATATCTATTATACTGTAAATGTACCCTTTTCGAAATATTCCTAAGTAATATGATGAGTCCCTTTTTTTCCCATCGAATAAGAAATTCAAATTACTCGTTTGTAGGTGCCATCCTTATTCTGTGTTTATTATTATTGTCATTACACTGATTATTTGTAGGACAGCGTTGGCCATGCATTTTAGTCATTAATTCATTATTTTTTTTACACATAGTCCAAATAGATCTTGACAAAATGTTGGTATTTAAAGCAATTAAATGTGTTTCCTCCCAAATAACTCACGAGTAATTTTACTCTTTTTTTTTTTTTTATTATATCAGAATTGTTAAGATCCGAATAAGTTATTTAAACCCACAAAAGCTTCACCATGTTGTCATAAAACTACAGTGAATTGTTTTTCACTATAACAAGCCCACTACAGCTTAAAGGTTTGGACATTCCTGCATGTATTTTCTTACACTGTAAACTTACAACTCTTCTAACAATGCGAATGAAGTCTTACCGCAATATTTGAATAATTTTGCTTTATAGTGCATCGCAATGAATTCAAACAGCTTGATTCACGTCGCCCTTCTTTTGTCGTCATTATTTACACTGATTATTGGTAGAGCAGGTTTTGCCATTTACTAATTTCATGCTTTCCGCACATATTTTTGACTTTTTAGGCCTTCCTCCCCCATGTCACAGTTGGGCACTTTGACTTAAAACACAACACAAACCTGGTTATTTCAGCAGGAATTTCCTTTAACAAAGGCGCCGACAGACAGACAGTCGCCCCTCCTGGACTAAATTTGGTAAACGGTGCGAGTTTGTGCATAATTTACACCGCGTTTTTGCCTATTATTGCAAATTTGGAGACCCTACCGTGTGAGAACGATGGCCAATTTATCATTCATTGCAGTAAATCGCAGTGGAGACTGCATTTAATTGAGTTTATATTGTATTTCTTAGCTGGGTGCCTTTTTTGCTGGGGTGGGGGAGTTCTCTTCAGGCTGTCCCAGTAGCAGCAGCAGCAGGGGTTGAAGGGAGGTGTGGGGGTGTGAAAGGGGGGAAGAAGGTACCCCACCACCCCTATACCACCACCACAACCTCTTGACAGCTCCGCCTCTTTCTAACTACTAGTGAAAACCTCTCATGTATAATATGTTTGCATATCTCTTAGAAATGTAGACAACAACACGAGGTGCACCTGCTTTTGCAAAGATGTTTGATTTGGAGAGCATTGAATTGTGACTTTCTCTTGCAACAAACCGTTCTACACCCCTGCAGACTACCACAATAAAAAAAACATTATGCTTATTAAAAATGTACTGATGTATCAGTGTGAGTTTGCATGTTTTTGCCCCCCAAAAGTAACTTTTGGATGCAAGACCCCCCCTGAAGAAGATACTAAATGATAATGGTGTGCCATTTTACCATATTCATTTGATTAGCTTCATCTGACTCATGCGTTTAAATAGAAAGAAGAAGAAAACAGCATGAGGAAAAATGAGTATGTCGCATTCATCAAAAGCAAAGTGAGGAAACTGTTGTCGCTATTAGCAGCATGTAATGAAAAAAGGCTCACTCCCAGACTTAATGATGGTCTCTTTATATTCCACTTCAAAGCTTCATCATTTAGTTCATTTGCTTGCTTTAATGGGCTGTGATGTCATTAGGGACACTGGGGATGGACCAAGTGATTGCAGCCAGGTCAGGCAGCTCCACCTGGGCAGACAAAACCTGAAGACTGGGCCCTATACTGCTCCATATATAGTCTGTAGCCTATACATGCATTTGAACCCCCCCCCCCCCCCCCCGCCCCTCTTATTATCTTGTTTCACATTGCACAAAAGTAGATGCTTTGTTTTTGTTTTTCAAAATTTGGTGGGGAAGAGGGCAGTCAAACTGAGCTATATTCTCCTCTGTATATCATGATTCCGCCATCTCATTATAGTCTAACCTACATGCATTTGTGTACGTACACACACACACACACATTATTTTTCTCAAACACATTTTAATACTTTTTTCACAGTACACTTTTTATTTTGCAAAAGTACACATTTTTATTTATTTTTTTATTGTAAAATATGAACGTTTGCTATACTATTTAAAAATAATAGTAAAATTTAAACATGAATGAAATACAAAAACGGCAGAAAAATATATAAAACATTATTGACATAAATGACATAACACATGCAGCACTATTTATATCTCAAATATATATATTTTTTTATTTTCTTTCATAAACGTAACCTTTAAATAAGCATGTAATATTCAAGTCATCCTAGTACAACATGTTTTGTATTAAATGACTAAAATTTACACATATAATAAAACAATCATACAAATGGTTCTATTTTTTAAAGTAAAAAACAAATATTTAATTATTAGTAGTACTATAATAACTATTTTAACGTTAATATTTTTGCGTGATCATACATATTACAGAAGCGATTGAATGTAATTATTATGGCACTGCAATATTATAATTTTAAAATATATATTTACTATCTTTATCTTATTTTTTGTGAATTGCGTCCAAAAAATGACTAGTATAGACGTAATTATCAAAATTATTAAAGTCGTTTTGTGTGGTCACGTATATTTACAGTTTGAATAATGTTGTTCACAAACACACAAGTTGCAGTTTAACGGACTTAACAACGGACCGAACAAACTTTGGTATTTTCAAAATAAACTCCCCGAGTGTCAACCTTACTGCACGCAGAAACACTAAAAACACGCACGTCCACTTTGCTTTCCATCACGGCACATTATACTATTCACCAATCAGTAATGCAGAGCGTGAAATAAACGTCGCACACACCAGGACGCGAAAGTGACATTTTGTCCAAAATCGTATTGCGAAATCTGCGCAAACGCGAATAAAACAATACGGATAATACATGTGCATTTTAATAAGCCGGTCGCGTACTTGCTGTGGAGATGAGTACAACTAAAAGCGTGTTCTTCAAAGTGAGACCACTCTGTGTAATTATGTAAAGTGGGGCTATACTCCTACAACAGGTCTGTCATTTCAGATTTTGGGAAGCTTTTTTTCAATTTAAACGGAGATACAACATCAAACAGAAACAATAGAAAGGAGGAAGAATCCCGCCCTAAAATTAAAAATATTTCATGTAGAAAACGAGATTAAAGTTCATCCGTGGGAGGCTACAATAAACACACACACACACGCGCGCACGGTTAGTTCTCAATCTGCTAAAATTTATTTTTATTTATTTATTAAAATGACTAAATTTATACATTTCAGTAAATTAATTTAATGTACAGTCACAGTAACGCGACGTTAAAGTGCACACACACACGCCCACTCACTGTGACCGTTGATTTTGATTTAACGCCTTGAACGCACCACGTTGCCTATGAAGTGCACATTTGTAAACATAAAAAAAGCCTATTATTTTCATTTAAGTGTATCGGCTACATTTAAAACAACAATTTTATAGCTAATGAAATACATAATTATTATATAGTTACTATCATCATTAAATATGTTTTTTATAAAATAATTGTATTTGTATATTTCTATAAACGCCAGCGGTAGGAAGTAGATGGTTAATGTATTTTTGTTTTACCGCGAATTTACGATCGACGTACACGTACATAATTTGTACTTTTTAGAACGCTGACTAAAATTGCGTAACGTTTTAATATTTAAAACAATCTAAAAATATATATACTATTTAAAAATAAAATAAAAAATGTTTAGTAGTATTTGAGCTTTCTCACCTGTCCAATTAAAAAGTAAAAGAAGACGATCAAGCATGCCTGATTGTTTGTGGGTTTTGCATCCTGTTGTCCTTCCTCGTCCGTCCACATTCTTGTTAGGCACAAAAAGTGTAACATGAGACCGCAGCAAAAATAAATCTCCTGACGCAGAAAAGAAGAGGAGGAAAAAAAAAAGGCGTTTGAAAATGGCGCTCTGCAGTAGATGGGGCGTGTCATTCGTGTGCGTGTGTGTGTGTGTGTGTGTGTGTGTGTCCGCTGCAATATGGCGCGGCATGCAGCGTCCTCCCACCACGTACAATTCGTGCACGCTAAAAAACTGTCCCGTCGGATTTCGCCACACGTTGTTGTCGTAAAACGCAGTAAATGAGACAAGAACGCTGCCATTTTCACACCGGAGTATAAGACGCTTTTCTCTGTTGCTTCTCCCAGGCGTTCCCATCCCCCATCCGGGTGTTTTCTTCCACAACTGCTGCCTCTTCTTCTTCTTTTTCTTCCCTTCTTCCTTCACTTGCGCCCTTCTTTGTCCCCCCCCCACCCCCCTCGCAGCTTCCGTTCAATAGCTCCTCTTCTCTGCACGCCGCATCGTCCCTTTTTTTTGCGGCACGCAGCCCGTGTGACCGCACCGCATCGTCCGCAGGCAGCTGTGGGGGCTTCCGTGGGAGAGCCGTGGACAGGGGATCGCTCTCTCTTTCTCTCCCGCCACGGAGGAGAGAAGAAGGTTGGGGGAGGAGGGAGCGGAAGGAGGGGGAAGCCCCAGTGTGTGTGTGTGTGTGTGTGTGTGTGTGTGTGTGTGTGTGCGCGCGCGTGTGTGTGTGTGTGTGCATGCATTATAGTGGTTGCTAGGAAATCTGTGTGTGTGAGAGAGAGAGAGAAAGAAAGGATCTACATGCTGGATGAGAAGGCAGCTGCAGTATAACAAGACATTTCCATCTTGCTTCAAATATAGATTATGGGCGTGCACTATACAATATACAGGGTGTGTGTGTTGTCTGCATGCACACATTATAATCCTTCACGCTGAAGAGATTGTGTCAGTCACTGGTGGTATTTTCAGATAAATCCTTGCACAACAGTCAGTCCTCACCTATGTAAACGCACCCCCGAGGGCAACAGATTTATCAGCTTCACCCCCACACTCACGTAAACACACAGCATACACACACCCCAACCAACCCCCCGCAAAAAAACCCTTCCCCTCAGCAGCAGGCGTGGAGATTGATGGCCCACCTCCCCTTTGTTTGCATGCAAATGGACTTTAACCCCACATTTAATGGATAACTTCAGAATGGCCTAAAAATAATAATGATAATAATGATCAAATATAATGATGCACAAGCACTTTCACCTTCAGCCATGACAGTAATATCTAATTAGCAAGTCCATCAAGGGAGAGAAAAGCCACATTCATTACCAAATTTGTGAGAAGACGGTGGAACCCTTCCATTTAGTTCAGATTTCAGAACAATCCTTTACCATAAGAAGTAATGGAACTAGAATAACTAAGGCCCCTTCTAAACTAAGCCGGCTAAGGTTATCAAGGGTAAATCCCACCCAACCTTATCCTTGTCCACACACACACAATGGTCGTTTAAGACCCCCTCGCCCCCTCCGTCCGCCGGCGCAACGTGATCTAGTACGCATGCGCGGAAAATGCGCACGTCATAGTCACCTCCAGTGTTGCTTTGTGTGCAAGTTATTAAATTAAATTAAATTTATCTGAACAATATCCAGTGTTGTGGTATTTAAATTAACTGGAATCCAGTGTGCTGTAGGGCCCTATTGTAGTGAATCACACCTGAGCCATCATAAATTCATCAAATCTTTAATGGACATGTGAAAGTAAACAATGTGATAAATAACATTGTACAACAATTAATCTAGGGATCTAGATATCTGGTCAGGACACGCCTCCCTCTTTTGCCTTCACCTGCATTGTCCATTAATTTTTGGTGACTTTACATACCCTGGACCTTGACGTTGAGTCCGCGACATACATGGCGGACAATAACTGATACAGTCTGCTTTGCCAGTCCAAATGCATTCGATGTTTTCCGTAGTATTCACTTGTCGGCCAGGTAACACAAAGCACATGCTACCTTTTTTATCACATCCACGGGAGCCCGCATTGTCGTTGACTCTCCTTCGACAAATGGACTAAGTTTTTCGGTAAGTAGAATCACAGCTGACGCCGGACATTCAAAAGTTCTCTTGCCGTCTGAGAAGTGTTGTATCCGAAATAGCTGCAATCGCGAGTTTCCTTGTCTTAAGGTATTAATTTGTGATTTCCACAAGCGCCTGTACATTTAGAAGAATGAGAAACACGGGCATGTCTGGATGACTCGCCTCCATCTTTCCAGTTGTTAGCTCCTTGTTGTGAAGCTGGATGTGGCGCGTTTTTTCTCACGTCACTTTTATGTGTGGGGCGCGGTCTTTCTGACTTCACTTCCTCTCCGAACTCAGTTTGTAAACAACCAATCAGTCCATACAAAGCTAAGAGTCGGAGATTCAAGAAATCAAACGCTGATTAAGAAGTGGAAAATGCGGGATTCCCTCATTTTCTACTTCTTAATCAGCGTTTGAACACTGCTGATTGGCATTCTCAATTCCTTGGATAGCTTTTTTTTTTACCACTTTTTTGTTTTATGCAGTTCAATTACCTTTTCTCGCAGATCCTTTGACAGTTATTTTGCCTTCCCCATGACTCAGAATCCAGAAACATATGTGCAGCACTGGATGAAAGATGCAATGGTCTGTAAGAAGCCCAGAAACTCACTGACCTTTTATACACACATTAATTACAAACAAACAGGTCACAGGTGAGGATTGGAACCTTGATTAGCCATTCAAACCTGTTTGTGTCAACTTTTGTGCATGTTATCAGATCAAAGTCACTGGGGTATGTAAACTTTTGATCAGGGTCATTTGGGTACTTTCTTTTGTCATTTTGATTTATAAAGAGTAAACACAGTTGTTTGCCAATAAATAGCTTCACACAACCATCAAGCATGAGTGAAAGAAAGGTTTTTGTGTTATCATTCATATTCTCTGAAGAATGGCCAAGAAATCATAAATTCTCCCAGAGTATGTAAATTTATGAGCACAACTGTACGTCATTGACATTCGTTTTTCTTTTGGAATCGAAAAACAATTTTACATAAAAATCAATTTCTCCCGTAATTTGGTTTGATAATAAAAAACAAAAACCGGAAAACGGATCGTTGTCCACTATCTCTTATCCAAATGTATTAAAGTGTTTGAAAATTGAAAAAATGAATTAAAACAACGAGTGCAAAACTATTTTCTGGATTGCACATGTGCAGTGTTTCTTTTCAGTATCCTGGTCTCTGAGTGACCCGGAACACCAGATGAAGAAGACTAAGAATAGTGTCAGTGTCGTCAACAAGTTTGTCTCAGTCAAGAGTTCCTTTCAATTTGTTTAATGTCCAGGGACACCGGAAGTGACACATTTTATTGGTTCTTTATCGCCGCTCTTCTTCTTCTGTTGTTCCGGGTCACTCACAGACGAGGATACTGAAAAGAGACATTGAGCATGTGTATTCGATCCATCTGTCCAAGCATTGAATGGGGAATAGAGAAAATAGTTATCCATCCATCCATCCATTTTCTACCGCTTGTCCCTTTTGGGGTCACGGGGGGTGCTGGAGCCTATCTCAGCTGCATTCGGGCGGAAGGCGGGGTACACCCTGGACAAATCGCCACCTCATCGCAGGGCCAACACAGATAGACAGACAACATTCACACTCAAATTCACACACTAGAGCCAATTTAGTGTTGCCAATCATCCTATCCCCAGGTGCATGTCTTTGAGAAAATAGTTACATTATTAATAAATATGGATAATGGATAACGATCCGTTTTTGTTTTTTTATTATCAAACCAAAAAAACGGGGAATGTGGATTTTTCAGAATTTTTTTTTTTCTATTCCAAACGAAAAACGGATGGCCGCAACATACACAGACCACGCATCCTCCTCTGTTGTCTTTTCTAATACAAATTACCATATAGTTCTAACTTAAATCTGTCAGTAAATGAACTCTGGTTGTTCAGACTGCAGTCACAACGGATAAATATCAGAATCAGAATCAGAATAGTTTTATTGCCATTGTTTGAGAACGGGTTCACAAACTAGGAATTTTTCTTGGTGCAAACGTGCGACATAAAACACATATAACACATATTTGGTATAAAAAGAGCTGTGACTGAGCTATCAGATAGACTTAGAAGGGATTCAAGGAATTCAAGGAGCTGCTGTTAGGAGTTATTGTTCATTTGCCTGATGGCCGAGGGGAAAAAACTGTTCAGGTGGCGGGAGGTGTGGGTCTGGATGGAGCGTAGTCTCCTGCCTGAGGGGAGAGGGGAGAATAGTGTGTGTCCAGGGTGAGAAGAGTCAGCTGTGATCCGACCCACACGCCTCCTGGTCCTGGAGGAGAACAAGTCCTGGAGGGATGGGAGCTTGCAGCCAATCACCTTCTCAGCAGCACGTACGATGCGCTGCAGTCTATTTTTATCCTGGACTGTGGCGCCGGGGAACCACACTGTGATGGAGGAGGTCAGGATGGACTCTATGATGGCTGAGTAAAACTGCACCAGCATCTCGGTCGGCACCTTAAGTTTCCTCAGCTGCCGCAGAAAGTACATCCTCTGCTGGGCCTTCTTGATGAGGGAGCTGATGGTCAGCTCCCACTTGAGGTCCTGGGTGATGGTGGTGCCCAAGAAACGGAAAGAATCCACAATGGGGACGGGGGTGGGAGAGTCAATCAGGGTGAGGGGGGATGGTGGGGCTGTGACTTTCCTGAAGTCCATGATCATCTCCACTGTTTTCTGGGCGTTCAGCTCCAGGTTGTTGAGGCTGCACCAGGACGTCAGCCGGTCTACCTCTCTCCTGTAGGCGGACTCATCGCCATTTGAGATGAGCCCGATGAGGATGGTGTCATCCGCAAACTTGAGCAGTTTTACGGATTGGTGACTGGAGGTGCAGCAGTTTGTATACAGGGAGAAGAGCCAGGGGGAGAGTACACAGCCCTGAGGAGTACCAGTGTTTGTGGTTCGACTGTCCGAGACAATCTTCCCCAGCCTTACGTGCTGTCTTCGGTCTGTCAGGAAGTCATTAATCCAACTGCAGAGGGAGTCGGGCACGCTGAGCTGGTAGAGATCGGATGTGTATTGGAAAGAGACTTGGGTTTTATTTGGAAAAAAAAATCTCGATGTACTTTTCACATTGACTTGAAAAAATCAGATACATATGTCACATACAGGCAAAAAAATCTGAGTTGCCCTGCAGTGTGAACATACCCCATATTAAACAGTTAAGTGCTTTTGTAATACTGTGAAGGAACACAATATTGTGTGTGTCTGTAGCTTTAAAAAGGAACTGCACTTTTTTTGGAATTATGCCTATCGTTCATAATCATTATGACAGACAAGAAGACAGACGTATTTTTTTAAATGCATTCTAACTCGTAAATAAATGCAAATAAAAGTCCACCTACAATGTCGTCCATGGGAGGTCCTCTATTCCGCCCATAAAGCCATTTAAATAACCATCCAAAAAGTGCCAACAATACTTCATTTACATTTCATGACCTGAATTTTAACCAAGTATTAGTGATATTGTTGTTATTAGTGATAATGCAGACAAACTATTTTTGGAGGTGGCGCATCGTCACAGAGAGCTAACTAGCTTGTTGCTACTATATTGACGTCATGAGCTGGTGGGCACCCTCGCGTGTCATTCCTTCTCATCTCATGCCTTAGCGCCTGCTCTGATGTCTACCAAAGAGAAATACTCACGGGTTTTACTTGTTTTACACAGGACTGTTTTGACAAAATGGACCACTATGAAGTTGGATTAGCTGCTAAACTCAAATGAAAAATTGACAGCACTGTTAAGCTATTACTGCTTGGTTTGAGAAAACATAAAAGAAGGTAGGATAAAGTATAACTTACATCTAAGTGTGGGATGCGTACAATAACACCGTGTGACATGCAGTGACATAAATGCTGGTAAAAGCAGCTTTTTTATGCATCTCTTTATCGATTTGGTAGCAGGTTGGTGTAGCTAATGTTGTGACCGGTGAATCCATATACTGGCCATGAAGTTTATTTTTAACCGTTTCTGGAAAAAAATATAGTGATGATGTTCGTCTTCAAGATATGTGTTTAACAGTGTACATTTTCAAAAGACAGATTGTGATACTTTTGAAGAGGGTGGGGTGTGGATGGGTTCATATACAATCTAATGGAAAACATCTCCACAAACCAACCCTTTGCACACATACGCATAAACTGGGTTACAAATGTGACTGTGGAGCAAAATCTAGGCAAAATTTACGGCAAAGGATATTCAATACATATTATCTACACCACAAGGAAGTGTTTCAAATGTAGATCGTAGGTCCCTGTTTAACTGTGCAATTTAACATTCGAGTGTAACTACTGCAATAGAAATACTTTAGAACAGGGGTGTCAAACTTGATTCTATTGAGGACCAAATCGCAGTCAGAGGGCCGTTTGTAACAGTAAATATATATTAAAATATATTTGCCTTGGGGCAGCACGGTGGAACAAGGGTTAGTGCGTGTGCCTCACAATAAGATGGTCCCGGGTTCGATCCCCGGGCTCGGGATCTTTCTGTGTGGAGTTTGCATGTTCTCCCCGTGACTGCGTGGGTTCCCCCCGGGTACTCCGGCTTCCTCTCACCTCCAAAGAAATTTACCTGGGAATAAGTTAATTGGCAACCCTAACTTGGCCCTAGTGTGTGAATGTGAGTGAGAATGTTGTCTGTCTATCTGTGTTGGCCCTGCGATGAGGTGGCGACTTGTCCAGGGTGTACCCCACTTTTCGCCTGAATGCAGCTGGGATAGACTCTAGCACCCCCGTGACCCGAGAGGGACAAGCGGTAGAAAATGGATGGATGGATGGATGGATATTTGCCTTACACAATAGCCTTTTCATTTGATTATTAGATTTTTACATACAAATGGATATATAACTTGCTTTGAAATCATAAGTCAAAGTGACTATCATATATTTAAGTATTCATATTTATTCTTACAGAAAAATGTTTGGAATATAAGATTGTATAATAATTGTTGCATTATCAGATTGTAATAAAGTTTAAAATATTTGCAATTGCATGCAGTACATGGAATTTTTCTGTCCAAATTGAAAGAACGAATACATTCAGTAAGAAAGATGACATGCTTTATTGATTAGATAATCCATCGATCAAATAAGCTTTGTTTCCAGCTGGACTGGCTGGATGCTTACGGTACTATTTTAAATGTGAGTCTCGCAAAAAAAATCCCTGGAAAAAGAAAACTACATTAACCTTTTGCCGATGTCACATGTAAACCTATATGTCTTGGTGGCCTATTTTGGTTGAATTCCACATACATATTGCGATCATTGTGAGTACTGGTATATAGGCCTTTGTCTGTTTTGTAGTTTTGTCTGTAATTAGTGTTCTTTAAACCCACTTAGCAGGCCCAGAAATAGCAAAAAATCCCACTAACATTATAGTCACAGCATTTATAGTGCAGGCATATCACATTGTTGTAATTCTATTTTCATTTTATGTGCACACGTTTGAACTTTAGCTCCTTGTTGGATCCTGTGCCAAGTGCCGGGCGAGGATGATGACTGGTGCTCAGGGTTGAACATGAAGCAGGGTGTAGGAACAGCGATATAGATATGATCCCCCCCATTAGCTGCGGCGCCAAGCTGCTCCAAGACATTACCACAGCAGTAAAATTTTATTTTAGTAGGCCCGCTCTCTCAGGTTGATCAAGAGGCGAAAAAAGAATAGGAGTTGCTTCAAGGCAGACGTCTGCGTGATAAAGTTCCAGTATTTTCGTGCACCCTTCATCGATGTGTGCCTTTGAGCACATGCAACGAATCCCACAACTCCCCTTCTTCCAGTTGCCTCAACGTCAGAAGAGCAGGCAAACTATATGTGAAAATTCAATTAGGGAAAAGCAACTTGTTGCTTGAGATGACGAGAGTTGGCTGAGGGAATCATTTTATACAAGATGGATATAATAATGTGTCTGCTTCATGGAAAAATCCCAGACAACACGTCACATAGAAACAGCAGTCATTAAAGGCACGTTTGTGTGTGTATAATAGAAACTGTTGCAGTGTGTGTTTGAAAATTGTGGCTGGTAAATGTATTTTTAATCTGCAGTGGAACTTGCTGATATTGACAACACACCCTGTTTTTCCTATTGCTAGAAAGTGCCCCAATTAAGTCAGCATCGATGTAGAAAAACAAGGGGCACTTCCTGTTCAGTGCAAAATAAGCTTCAAAACAAAGCTAGGCTGTATTAACATTGATTCTACATCCGTTGACAGTTAGTTTCATTAGTAAAATCAATCAATCAATCAATCAATGTTTATTTATATAGCCTTAAATCACAAGTGTCTCAAAGGGCTGCACAAGCCACAACAACATCCTCAGTTCAGATCCCACATCAGGGCAAGGAAAAACTCAACCCAATGGGATGACAATGAGAAACCTTGGAGAGGACCGCAGATGTGGTTGACCCCCCCCCCCCCTACTTTAGGGTAGACCGGTGCAATGGACGTCGAGTGGGTCTAGCATAATATTGTGAAAGTCCAGTCCATAGTGGATCTAACATAATAGTGAGAGTTCAGTCCATAGTGGGGCCAGCAGGAGACCATCCCAAGCGGAGACAGGTCAGCAGCGCAGAGATGTCCCCAACCGATGCACAGGCGAGCGGTTCACCCCGGGTCCCGACTCTGGACAGCCACCACTTCATCCATGGCCACCGGACCTGTGCCCCCCCCCCTCCACAAGGGAGAGGGGGGCAGAGCAGAAAAGAAAAGAAACGGCAGATCAACTGGTTTAAAAAGGGGGTCTATTTAAAGGCTAGAGTATACAAATGACTTTTAAGATGAGACTTAAATGCTTCTACTGAGGTAGCATCTCTAACTGTTACCGGGAGGGCATTCCATAGTATTGGAACCCGAATAGAAATTGCTCTAAAGCCTGCAGACTTTTTTTGGGCTCTGGGAATCACGAATAAGCCGGAGTTCTTTGAACGCAGATTTCTTGCCGGGACATATGGTACAATACAATCGGCAAGATAGAATGGAGCTAGACCGTTGAGTATTTTATACGTAAGTACTAAAACCTTAAAGTCACATCTTAAGTGCACAGGATGCCAGTGCAGGTGAGCCAATATGGGCGTAATATGATCAAACTTTCTTGTTCATGTCAAAAGTCTAGCAGCCGCATTTTGTACCAACTGTAATCTTTTAATGCTAGACATAGGGAGACCCGAAAATAATACGTTACAGTAATCGAGACGAGACGTTACGAATGCATGAATAATGATCTCAGCATGGAACAAATTTTAGCGATATTACGGAGATGAAAGAACGCCGTTTTAGTAACAGTCTTAATGTGTGACTCAAACGAGAGAGTTAGGTCGAAGATAATATCCAGATTCTTTACCGAGTATGTTGCAAAAGGTCAAAGACCAAATCTTACAAGACCTAAAATGATTGTTTTCCTAAAGAAAATAATGCAAATAAATATTTTTTTCCAGAACCCCCAAAATATGAACACAAAACACATTTTGAAGTATACAATTATTGTTTTACATGCAGAAGGCCATGTGCAATACATTTACATGACAAATGAAATGGATAAATTAACATATAAAGGAGCCATATTATGATTACTTATGGTCTACATAACATGAATGGTGATTCTTTGGTCAAATTTTTGCATATATTATGTTTTACAGACCATCTTCAAGTCACTTTCTGGCCGTTTCTTGAGCATGCAACGTTTTGTGGCGAGTCTTATTTACCTGCCTCCACTTCGTCAGCGTCTTCTCTCTGCCATCTTTGTTGTAGTTCTTAACACTTCCATAGTGAGTCTACTGACAGATTAGGTTAGACCTATACGCTACTTTGTATTAGAAATGTCAACAGCGGATAATGCACGTGCATGTACGAGCCAGTCTGCCCCACAACTGGAGAGTAGCAAAAAAGAAGGAGCTTATTGACTACAGCGTCGTACTACAGGGGAGGACCCGCGCGTATCACTTTGGGAAAATTTCTTCCGTATATGGATAATCCGCTGACGTCATACCTTGGAAAAACGTCACCTATAGGGCAAATTCAAAATGGCTTGTTTGGCGGAAGTGAGAAGGCAAGATTGTTTTATAAATATTTCTGCAATGCGACCACAATTTAATTTCAAATTTTAGGGACTTATACAGATCCCAAATACACAACAGCAGGTACCAATAGGTAAGAAAAGTTGGCTCTGCATACTAGGGCCCCTATAACATCACCTTTATCTTTTTTTAGGAATTTTGTTGGCAAAGACGGCGATGAGTAGAGGGAGGAGACCAGGCTAAACTGGGATCATAAGCAGACTTTTATTTGGAGCTCTCCATTAAATAAATGTCACACTTGTTTTTATTTATATAAGGCGATCTTGATACTTTTTTAATCAAACTTGAATTTGATTTGATGCATTTTTTTTACTAAGTCAAATTCATAGTAAAGAAATTGTTCACTAATTCATTTTGGAAAATAAATAAATAAAATTAAAACATCAATTGATAAACCTCCCTAAATCAACTATGATCGAGACACTTTATTAAAGTGCTGGCAGACGCAACTTTCTTTGGTCCCATTGTGTTTTTTTTGCAGTACTATTTAATTATTTAAAAAAAACAACAACCCCAGAAAAGCACTATTTTTAAATAGTAAATAATCCTTTAAAAAAATCCTAAATATAGACGGTGATCCGGATCATTCCCCAAAATCTTATCACTTGGTCCTTATCCCATTTCTGACATTTCCTTTCCCTAATCATAATCCGCCATAACTTTTTGAGCTATGCTACTAACTGACTGATATACTAACTAACATACTAATTCACTTACTGAATAACTAACCCAAAGAATAACGTAGTCTAATAGGTCATTTATGCAGCAAATGTTGTAGGGAGTATTTTAACGTCTTTGTTGAGGTAGATTAATAAAATCACCAAGATGATCAACAGCACTGATTGATGAGTGACAATCTGTCTTGTCTCGTCATGCTCTTTGTGCTTCTTGGTATTAGCATGATGAATTTAACTTGTGAGCAGGTATCTCCCACTTGCACAATCGACAGGACGCCCTTGAGACCTTTTCCACCTGAGGCCTGATCCAGTCCTTTAGTGATTACACATGTTAATTGTTTGACGGCACTGAGTTACTAGATCAAGTAAAAAAAAAAAATGGACACAATTTCTCCACATTGTAGCCTTGGAGGAGGTCTTTTGCTGTTTAACTGTTTTCTAATGTGGTTCGGCAGAATATTTGCACATGAACATCTAATGCTTTGAACTCTCTTGTCAACTCTGAGGCATTTCTCACCGCTTGCATCGTCACATTCACTGTCCCACGATCAGCAGAAGTGGTGCACACACACAAGTGAGAGAAAACACAATGCTCTTTTTGAAATAAAATACAATACCTAAAAATCCCTAATGTTGATTGAGTCCTGCACGGTTGCAGTTACAGGAATCATCTGTAGAAATTGCCATGCATGATGACCACACTCGCGCTCTGCGATCAGTCGTTTTTACCGCCTCTTTACTAATAATAATCATAACAGAAATAAACAGTTTAGTTAATAAACACATACAGTACTTTTACACATGTAGCAATGTAAATTGTAATTCTTTATTCAACTTTTCTTTTGTCCAGGGAACTTTGGTGTTGACATGCAGACCTAAATCTTTCTACCCACATGCAGACATGTTTTCCTACCTTGGTGGAGGTCTGCAATCGGAGTGAGTGCCTTTCCAGTAATGGATTTTCTAAGCATTAACTGAGAATAATTGTCTTTGTAAGGGCATATCTTTTTATAAATTGTTATAATTGTGTCTAATAAGTTATCATGAGGGGAAAAAATGGGTTTTATTTGTAGTCTAGAGCAGTTATTCCCAACCACTCTGCTTTGGCATAATAATGAGCGATGAGAGATTATTAGGTGTGCCGCGGGAAATGACCCGATTTTACTTAATTTTACTTAAAACTCAGTTTTAATTGGGGGCCGCTGGAGGTAGAGTCAGGGTGAGGCTGGGCTGCACAAATATTTAATTTAGGTTCATGTTTTTACAGTGTGACTAAATTTGTTACTGACCAACAGCTATAGTGAACCTGAGACATGGTGGGCTTTAAAGAGGCACTGCACTGTTTTTGGAATCTTGCCTATCGTTCACAATCATTATGAGAGACAAGAACACACATCTTTTTCTTATTTTTTTAGGATTAAAACATTATAAAAAAAACACTTGGAATTGGAATTGGAGTCACAATTGTAGCCTTCAAAGCTCTCTAAAGAAACTTCAAAACCCTCCAATATTTTATATACGCACTGCAAGTCTATATATAATGTAGTAATAGACATGTTCATAGCAATATGTAATATGTAAAAATATTACAAAATATGTCATATTTAAATTTTCTCAGCGCACTTCCGACTTCCGGCAACAAATGTTCAGCGTAACTTGACGCTATAAATGTGGAACTTGGAGCCAAGCTATTTTGACATAAATGGAGTGCTTACCCAAAAGAAACCGAATAAAACAGCTGGACCAAAGAGACAACTGTACATGAGTAAGTCACTATAATATTGATCATGATACACGCATCACGTCATGCTTGTTATTACAACTACGCTGTCAATCTAGCTGTGTACAAACATTGTAGGCCGCACTGTAGTCGCTACGCTCTTTTTTTCCGCTGTCCTCCTGTTGTGGGGCAGACTGCCTCATACGTGCACATGCATCCTCCTCTGTTGCCATTTTTTATACAAAGTAGAATATAGTTTGAACTTATCGGTCAGTAGATTCCAGATGGAAGCGCTAAAAACTACAAGATGGCTGACGGGGAGAAGACACAGTCGAAGTGGAGGCACATAAATAAGACGGCACATTCTGAAGATGGTCAGAAAGCAGCTTGAGAACGCTCTGTAAAACATAATATATCCTAAATATTGACCAAAGAACCACAGTACATCTTATGTAGACCACATGGAGGTGTATTAAATTTAGAATTTTTTTTATAATATGTCCCCTGTAAAGAATAATTTATAACATATCAATTTACTTAGCCGCTCGACAGTTGTTTGACTCAGCTTAAGTGAAGGTACGTCACTTTTATCCTAAAATGAGCAACACAACCCCTGTAATGTTTGCTAACCTGTTGAGCGCCATGGGTGCACCCTGTTTTTTCTGTGTCACGGCTGCATTTCTGCAGGTCACTCACTACGTTTCCATGCACCAAATTAGTCTGATTTCCCAAATAGTATTTTTTTTTGTATTTTCACACCTACATGTGAATTACAAGCGTCTATGCACTCTCTCTAATGCGACTAATGGTCATATGGCATGTTCCTCTCGTACAGTGGGGGGCGGAGCTATTTCCTTTTAGCTCGGATGAATGAATTCCTTTTCCGGTTGGCCTATGACGTCACACTATCCATCCATCCATTTTCTACCGCTTGTCCCTTTTGGGGTCGCGGGGGGTGCTGGAGCCTATCTCAGCTGCATTCGGGCGGAAGGCGGTGTACACCCTGGACAAGTGGCCACCTCATCACAGGGCCAACACAGATAGACACACAACATTCACACTCACATTCACACAATAGGGTACATTTTAGTGTTGCCAATCAACCTATCCACAGGTGCATGTCTTTGGACGTGGGAGGAAGCCGGAGTACCCGGAGGGAACCTACGCAGTCACGGGGAGAACATGCAAACTCCACACAGAAAGATCCCGGGCCCGGAATTGAACTCAGGGCTACTCAGGACCTTTGTATTGTGAGGCACATGCACTAACCCCTGTGCCACTGTGCTGCCCTAGCCACGCTAGCCATCTGCGAATCCTTACAACTTGTTTTAACTAATGCCCGCTGTAATATTGGCACAGATTACAAATATTACGTCTCTAATGGCGATGTTGATGTTAAATAGCAGACAGCATCAATAAATGATCTTGGATTGCGCTACGAACATGACGCTACTACCAAGAATGTATTGGGGCAGATGCAGGTCCGATGCAAAGAAAGACTAGTGGAATAGTTTTTTCGAAGGAATTTTTGAACTAAAATCATGGAAACAAAACTTTTGAATGTCTCAAAGTTCATTCAAAAGGCTCTGTGGACTTAATGGAAGGAGTTTTGAATCCGAAGGAAAAGACCGTTTGTGCCCCGACTGATATCCAGAGGAAGGTTGCTATTGTTCTGGACTATCTTGCCGGTTGTGCGGAAAGTTAATCAGTTGGCTTGCACAAATGCAGCGTGAAAAGGTTTGTGTAAATTTTAATATTCATCTTTGATATACCTACTTGGTTATCTTTCATCTCATTCGTATTTTGTTCGGGAGTCTGAATTAAGCCGGCATTCTGGATTTCCTTAGCTACCTTCTTAAATAAATCTCTGTTTCTTTGTGGATACACTTCAAAATGTTCTGTTCTTTTAATTTGTGAAGCAAATAAAGAGTCTCATCTTCATTAAATTGTTGCTATGTTTTTATTGAATGGTATCTGCTTTAGGGTTGTTTCCCGCGCCTTGAGACGGGCACATGCACGATACTAATGGTCCTCTGCTGCCGCACAAACCCCCTCGAGAGATCTGGTTTCTGAGTGCATAATCCAGGTGTGTTAGTCCGACTTCTCAAAAATCGAACACGATTGGATTAAGGTGTTTCCATGGGCTGTAGGAGGCTTATTTAGAGCCAAACTATTTGAGAAATCGGACTAATTTTGTGCATGGACATGTACTGACTGTTGTGTCAAAGTGACAGGAAGAAAAGCTCAGTTTCGCATCGGAATACGTTTTTGGAGACCCCTGGTATTTTATATGCATAGATTTTCTAGATCCTGAATATAAGACGATCATTCTTTTTCAGTTAGGGGAAAATACTTGGTCTGGGACTAAAATTCCACATACACTATATTGCCAAAAGTATTTGGTCACCAGCCTTGACTCACATATGAACTTGAAGTGCCATCCCATTCCTACCAGTTGGTTTTTTTTAGGGATTTTTGACCATTCTTCCAAAAGCACATTGGTGAGGTCACACACTGATGTTGGTCGAGAAGGCCTGGCTTTCAGTCTCCATTCTAATTAATCCCAAAGGTGTTCTATCGGGTTCAGGTCAGGACTCAGTGCAGGCCCTTTCAAGTTCATCCACACCAGACTCAGTCATCCATGTCTTTATGGACCTTGCTTTGTGCACTGGTGCACAGTCATGTTGGAAGAGGAAGGGGCCCCCTCTAAACTGTTCCCACAAGGTTGGGAGCATGGAATTGTCAAAAATGATTGGTATCCTGGAGCATTCAAAGTTCCTTTCACTGGAACTAAGGGGCCTAGCCCAACTCCTGAAAAACAACCCCACACCATAATTCCTCCTCCACCAAATTTCACACTCCTACCACTTCATGGCTGAGTTGCTGTTGTTCCCAAACTCTTCCATTTTCTTATAATAAAGTTGACAGCTGACTTTAGAATATTTAGGAGCGAGGAAATTTCACGACTGGATTTGTTGCACAGGTGGCATCCTATGACAGTTCCACGCTGGAAATCACTGAGCTCCTGAGAGCGGCCCATTCTTTCACAAATGTTTGTAGAAACAGTCTCCATGCCTAAGTGCTTGATTTATACACCTAAAATTGGAACCAGAAGCAGGTTTAACGTCTGATTCTTAACCTATCACAGCTGTGTCACACACACACAAACACACACATAAATATCACATACACACACATTCCCACGGTCAGCACTGTGGCCAAGTGATTAGGACACCTAATTCTGATCATTTGGATGGGTGGCCAAATACATTTGGCAATATAGTGTATGTCCTCTTTTATTGCTACTTTAAATAACTCTTATTCAAATTGACTTATCAAACAGATACTTCAATCTTAAAAGACAAGTGCTTTAAATACCATGCAGATGTACTGGGTAGATAAAGTTCAATAACACTATGGATCAAAAGAGTAAACGTGTATTGAACCACATTTAAGGCGAACTGACGGTATCAGCCTCGAGTGGACCTCTGACCACACATATGTCCCTTGCAACACACACTTCCTCTTTTCTCCTGGTGAGGCCATGACCAAGATCACACGACTGGCCTGGCCGGCCACGCCACTCCACGTGATGCTGCTGCAGATGTGGAGGGAGATAGAGGGGGGGTCACATATTAAAGGCAGAATGTTTTTTTATTGGAAAAACTGAAAGACGGCTAGAGGGCGGGAAGGAGGGAGAACAAGTGGACTCGTCAGCAGCCAGTGAGGAAGGGAAGGAAGCTGACAAAGCTAGCTTTGTCTCTCTTTTGGCTCCTCCATCAGCAGCTGCAATGTAAAAAAAAAAAAAAAATGGAATGAATGGACGATGGCATTATTGGCTTGACACTGAAGTGATGTCTCTGTTTGTCTCTTCAGCACAGTGTGTTTTAATGCTGCATATGCATATATATGCCACATAACTCACAAAGACATACAGTGTGGTCGATCCGATATAAAAGGAACCATTATGTGTCTAGTGATGTCATTGTATTTTATGACGGATTGCAAAATGTGTGGGAAGATGAGCGATCGTAGTATACTGGCAAGAAGTCACGTCCCAGGATGCTTTGCTCTCATAGCTCTTGTGGCTATGGCAGCTCACCTAAGGGGTCAGTGGACCTCCTATAAACTTGAAGGAGGTCCTTTTGTGTGTGTGTGTGTGTGTGTGTGTGTGTGTGTGTGTGTGTGTGTGTGTGTGTGTGTGTGTGTGTGTGTGTGTGTGTGTGTGTGTGTGTGTGTGTGTGTGTGTGTGTGTGCGCGCGCGTGCGCGCGCGCTCGCGCGCGCGTGCACTTGTCTGAGGCAAACAAACCCTAGCTCTCCAAAAATCACATGACCGTGTAAAAACCTGCAGAAAGTGGCTCCATCTTTACATCTCGTACCACCTTAAAGTGTTTTCCATTTGCCAAAAAAAGGAACTGGACGCTAAAATTGGAACCAGAAGCAGGTTTAACGTCTGATTCTTAACCTATCACAGCTGTGTCACACACACACAAACACACACATAAATATCACATACACACACATTCCCACGGTCAGCACTGTCTTACAGCAAAAGTCAGGGGGTTACAAACTTTTTCCACTGAGGGATACATACAAAAAAATTATAGGATTTGCGGGCCAATTTAAAATGTTTTTAATGATGCAAAAATCAATCCAATTTAGGTCAATGCATGCTAATCTATTTGAACAAACGTCTTAGGTTTGTGTTGTTGGTGACAGTGCAAATTAGTGTAATATGTAATAATTAGATGGAGCAATTCCTGAAGGAATTGTGTGTGAATGCTCCAATGCTGAAGTTGAACTGAAATCCTGGAATTTTTTTAGAAGTATTGAAGTAGAGCACACAATTCCCAAACAGGCTGAATATTCTGAAATTGGAACAGTTTGAATCAGATGAAAAATGTACGAGTTGTGGAACTTTGAAGAATGTTCCATTGATTTCAATGGGAATTTCCCAAAAATGTGGGTATTTCGGGAAAACTGGGAATTTTTTTGAAAATAGTAAAAAACAAAAAAAACCCTGAATGAGTAAGAAACGGTGGGTGTTGGAATTTTTCAAATTGGTCGAGAAATGTTGAAGTAGTAACATGTTGAATAGAGGAATGGTATTACGGAATTTCTGGAAAACTGGGATTTTTTTCCAGTTCAAAAAACAACTTCATTTTTTGTCCTGATTAAGAGAAATGTTTTGACGGTAGAACGGTTGAAATGCGTTGAAAAATGTGAAAGGAGTAGTCGCCAGAAAAAAAGAGTGTAAGTAGGGCTTTGGACAAAAAGGAATTCTGGAAAATCCTGGGATTTTTTTTTACTTTGAAAAAAAGTAGTTTAAATTTCCAGGATGATGGAATGTGTTGAAGGTGGAATGGTTTGAATCGGTTGAAAAATGTGGAAATGGTGGAAGTTAGAAAAATGGCCAATTCATTTTGAATGGGAAAAATGCCGCAGAAAACCTAGAATTCTGGGAATTTGTCAAGGGAAAGCCCGCGATTCCCGAATAGGCTGAACAGTTTGAAGTTGGAACGTTTTGAATCGGGTGAAAAATGTGGAAGGTAGAGCGCGCCAAAATATGGAGAAGTTGAATAAGTTTAATAAATAGATGAATTTTGGTGTAGAAAACCATTTGTGTGAATGCTTTGGAGCATTCACACAATTAGGAATGTGATGATCGATAAGACAATTTTCATCAAAAAGTAGGTTGAAAAAGTGGGACATCGCCTTTGCAGATTAATGCATTTCAATGCCGATCACAGACGTCAATCCCCTCTGGCTGACATTGTATTTATTGTTGTCCCCCGCGGCTGACAAGCGGCTAGTACCTAAATATGTGTCTTCATACACAAGGTGGAGCCGCTCCCCTAAGTTAACAATAATCATTATAATAATAACCATTACGGAAAATAGACTGCATGTCTTAATATTTTAAGTAACATCATCAAGTATCATTATCACAGGAGGACGTTGCTAAACATGTTACACACCGAGCGCAAGCCAGGAGATGTTAATAGCTACGCTAACCACTAAGCTAGCATTAAACAACACACTAAAATGTGCTTAGTAAAGTTTAAGGCTATGCTCACACTACATGGTCGGATGTCCTATTCTGATTTTTTTTTGCCAGATCCGATCTTTTTATATGGTGGTTCACATTACAAAAAAAATGCTATGTCTAATGTAAACGCAATCTGACCCGCATGCAGACATGACGTTATGACGTCACACGTGCTGCAGTGTTAATGGAAGTAAACATGGCTTCAATTCTAGTAGGTCTAAGTCCTGGCGCGTTTGTGGCAATTTCAAGGATTTTGTGCAATCAAAGTCAACATTTTCTGAACAGAATTATTGCACATAGAAAATTAAGAAGGAAGAGGGCAAGCATTTTGGCTTTGTCAGTTTGCGGGACATTTGCTTCGATGTCTGCTCCAAAGAGCATGTGGGCGAGCAGTCGGAGACAGGAGTGGTGAAACATTGACTTGAGTTCCTAAAACATATTATTTGCGCCCGTTCTCTGCTCATTTGTCAACTATTTATTTTGCAACAGTCTGCAACCTGAGCCTTCACACTGCAGTTGTATATCTGGATAATATCCACATACGAATGACGCCTGGATCGGATTTGAAAAATTCTGAATTCCACTGTTCACATTGACATGAAAAAATCCGATACAGGTCACATATGGTCAAAAAAAACAAAAACGAATTGACTTGCAGTGTGAACAAAGCCTAAGAAGTGTAGATGGAACCTCGTTACAGCAGAAAGTAAGCATCTACTAACAGGAAATTAACAAGTAGATTAATACGAGTGTAGAGAGAGGACAATATAACAACAACATTGTTGTAAGAGGAGGGTGGATCAATCCATGTCAATACCAAGGGTAGTATCAGTACATGAGCGATACTAGAGTGATTAGGGCAATATTTATATTTTTTCAAAATCTTTGTTAATATTTACAAACTTGGGACTTTGAGGGCAAAAACCAAAGGATTTAAGTCAGTAGTAGATAGTAGTTTTTGATTGTTTTAGTTGCTGTGTACAATTACATTTATTTAGCTAAAACAATTGTATCTAATAAAAGAGAATATGAAACCAGTTAAAATATTGTGTTGATATAGTAAAGTACCACTGATAGTCACACACACACTAGGTGTGGTGAAATTACTCTCTGCATTTGACCCATCCTCTTGTTCCACCCCCTGGGAGGGGAGGGGAGCAGTGAGCAGCAGTGATGGCCACGCTCGGTAATAATTTTGGTGATTTAACCCCCAGACCAACCCTTGATGCTGAGTGCCAAGCAGGGAGGTATATTGTAAAACTGTCAATAGCAATCACCATTAACAAATTAGAAAATGTACAGTTAACACATGTGATCGGTACTGGTATCGGCCGATCTCACTCAGGGATGATCGGTATTGAAATCGGCAGAATAAAACCCTGATGAGAGCATCCCCAGTACAACATCGCAATATAGTTGCAGTTCGGGCCAATCACTGCTGTGACATTGCTCCGACAAGATTCCAGCAGGCTGCCTGTCTGTCGCATCGTCGGTGGATGGTGTTCAAGGTGTTTGGTTGGTATCTCTCTTGCGTGTCCCCCTGGACGTCGCCAGTGGTTGGGAGGATATCTCCTCGGGGCGTGTGCTGCATCTAGTTGGCCACCTGTGTCGGAATAATGGATGGAGTGTTGTAACGATACCAATATTTTGGTACCGGTACCGGCACTACAATTATTTCGGTACTTTTCGGTACTTTTCTAAACAAAGGGGACCACAAGAAAATTGCATTATTGGCTTTATTTTAACAAAAAATCTTAGGGTACATCAAACATATGTTTCTTATTGCAGTTAAGTCCTTAAATAAAATAGTGAACATACAAGACAACTTGTCTTTTATTAGTAAGTAAACAAACAAAGGTTCCTAATTAATCTGCTGACGCATGCAGTAACATATTGTATCATTTATCATTCTATTATTTTGTCAACATTATTAAGGACAAGTGGTAGAAAATTAATTATTAATCTACTTGTTCATTTACTGTTAATATGTGCTTACTTTCTCTTTTAACATGTTCTGTCTACACTTCTGTTAAAATGTAATAATCACTTATTCTTCTGTTGTTTGATACTTTACATTAGTTTTGGATGATACCACAAATTTGGGTATCAATCCGATACCAAGTCGTTACAGGATCATACATTGGTCATAGTCAAAGTCCTCATGTGTCCAGGGATATATTTCCTGACTTTATAAACATAATATACATTTAAAAAAAACGAAAGAAGATGTTGTAATGCCAAAAAATATCGACGTAATCATAGTAGTATCGACTAGATACGTGTCTGTACTTGATATCATTACAATGGATGTTAGGTATAGATCCACCAATGGTGTTTGTTTACATTTTGATGCCGGTGAGCTACGGTGTGTAGTGAAGCATGTTTAGCTATTCCTCGTCCTGCCGGGATGATACTTGTAAGAAACTTACTTTATTTGTCACCATGGAGACCAGGATTAGTGATTTAGAAGTAACTAAAACACTGCCGACGGCGGATGGACGTTAGCCCCTAACTTGCTAGCTAACCATGTCTTAAAGCATCTCTTCCTGAGGGCGTTTCAGTGTTATAGCTTAACCTTTATCGATAGTTTTTAAGCCAAAATGCATCCATTCTCCCTTTTCTGTCTACACCATACTTGCCAACCCTCCCGTTTTTAGCGGGAGAATCCCGATATTCAGTGCCTCTCCCGACAACCTCCCAACAGAGATTTTCTCCCGACAAACTCCCGGTATTCAGCAGGAGCTGGAGGCCACGCCCCAAAAAAAAAAGTCTGCCGCAGCTGCGATTGGACCTGACCAGCCTCCGGGTACAAGTACTGGAGTACCAATTGCTTGCCAGGGAAGATCTTCCCCAGGAAGCAAGGATTGACCGGTTTTGGGCTATGCTAGGGAGAGATGGAAGATTCTACACTCTCATGCATTTGATGAAAACACTTTTGTGCGTGCCACACAGCAATGCATCATCAGAGAGGGTGTTCAGCATGGTAAGAAAAATAGTGACAGAGAATAGAAAGAGGATGGACAATTCAACCCTTAACAAAGCATTGTACTTTCAAGTACAACAATGAGTAGATGAGTGTTGTGTGTATATGTGTAAATAAATGAACACTAAAATTCAAGTATTTCTTTTATTTATATATATAATAAAATAAATAAATAAATATATATATATATATATACAACTCCAAAAACAAGCTGCAAGCCCAAAATGTCCCCTGGGCCGCACTTTGGACATAAGCAAAGGCAACCATCAGATATATATTTTTTCGAGTTTGCAAAATCATTCCAACATCATTATTAAAGGCCTACTGAAATGAATTTTTTAAATTTAAACGGGGATAGCAGATCCATTCTGTGTGTCATACTTGATCATTCAGCGATATTGCCATATTTTTGCTGAAAGGATTTAGTAGAGAACATCGACGATAAAGTTCGCAACTTTTGGTCGCTGATAAAAAAAAGCCTTGCCTGTACCGGAAGTAGCGTGACGTCACAGGTTGAAGGGCTCCTCGCATTTCCCCATTGTTTACACCAGCAGCGAGAGCGATTCGGACCGAGAAAGTGACGATTACCCCATTAATTTGAGCCAGGATTAAAGATTTGTGGATGAGGGACATGAGAGTGAAGGATTAGAGTGCAGTGCAGGACGTATCTTTTTTTCGCTCTGACCGTAACTTAGGTAAAAGGGCTCATTGGATTCCACACTTTCTCCTTTTTCTATTGTGGATCACGGATTTGTATTTTAAACCACCTCGGATACTATATCCTCTTGAAAATGAGAGTCGAGAACGCGAACTGGACATTCACAGTGACTTTTATCTCCACGACAATACATCGGTGAAGCACTTTAGCTATGGAGCTAACGTGATAGCATCGTGCTTAAATGCAGATAGAAACAAAAGAAATAAGCCCCTGACTGGAAGGATAGACAGAAGATCAACAATACTACTATCAGGAGACACCGAACCAAACAAACACTGGACATGTAACTACACGGTTAATGCTGTGCCGTCTGTCGAAGCCTAGCAATGCTGTTGCTAACGACGCCATTGAAGCTAACTTAGCTACGGGACCTCGTCAGAGCTACGATAAAAACATTAGCGCTCCACCTACGCCAGCCCTCATCTGCTCATCAACACCCGTGCTCACCTGCGTTCCAGCGATCAACGGCGCGACAAAGGACTTCACCCGATCATCGATGCGGTCGGCGGCTAGCGTCGGATAGCGCGTCTGCTATCCAAGTCAAAGTCCTAATACACCGATCCCACCTACAGCTTTCTTCTTTGCAGTCTCCATTGTTCATTAAACAAATTGCAAAAGATTCACCAACACAGATGTCCATAATACTGTGGAATTTTGCGATGAAAACAGAGCTGTTTGTATTGAAATACAATGTGTCCGAATACTTTCGTTTCAATCATTGACGTCACGCGCATACGTCATCATACATAGACGTTTTCAACCGGAAATTTCGTGGGAAATTTAAAATTGCACTTTATAATTTAACCTGGCTGTATTGGCATGTGTTGCAATGTTAAGATTTCATCATTGATATATAAACTATCAGACTGCGTGGTCGGTAGTAGTGGGTTTCAGTAGGCCTTTAACTGAAATGCTTATCTCCTTACATCTGGCCGCCTTGGTTAAAGACAAACCAGTATTGTCTCCGTAGCAGCTAGCTTGTTTAGTGATGCATTTTACAGATGTTTCCTGTGTACGTGTGGTGGCGGCATAATGATAAGGCCCACTGTGAATACACTGGACTATTTCAAGACTTTTTCCAGCCCTTATAGTAACAAGGAATGGAATTTCACATACTATATGTATTTATGTACAACCTGACATTTGTAGGTCTATCCCTCTGAAGTGTGTTTACCCAACAACACAGAGAGAGAGAGGGAGAAAGAAAGAGAAAGAGCCTGAGAGAGAGAGAGAGAGAGAGAAGGGTTTTAGTGGGAAAGTGGCCTTGGCTTGGATTGTTCTAATGAGGAGCGAAGAGTCGCGTTTCAGGGCTGCAGGCGTTCCTAGTTTGACTGAATGCACTACAGTTGTTCCTCATCAGAGTTGAAATAGATGGATGGGGTGAGTATGTGGATGGCATCTATTTAACCATTCAGTAAAGGGTCAGTGTAAAGCGCACTCTCCTGCTACAGTTTGGTTGGGAAAAAAAACAAAGATCGGGGGCTTCGGATTATGACAGGAAGAAAAGAGCTGAGCTACAACAGAAGAATTTTTAAAATCAAACAGATGTCTTGAAGGGTCTCTTGTCGGTCTTTCTGTTCTTAGGAGTGGTTGATTTCATGCCAAATATTCTACTCTTTTATTCCATTTTTTTGTGTATTTTTTATGTTTTATTTTAAGTGCTTGCAGAATTTTGAAGTGCTGACAAACCCAGCCTGAAATAAGCAGCAACAAATTACAATGCAACCCCAGGGGCTGAATCCAGTAATATTTTAAACATTGGAAATAATGTAAATAAAAAGCATAATGTTACCATAACACCACCTCTGTTTTTCAAGTAAGTTTAAAATGTTTACTTTCATAAAAGTATAAATAGAAGTTAACTCCTGCAACAAAATCGATGCAAAGTATTTGTATTGTGTTTATTTAAAGGACAATGTGCAGTTACATTAAGAAGATGGCTGCACCAGATTTAGCAGTATGCTAATTTCCATTTGTAGTCCTTCTATGGTGCATCTAACATACACAATAAAATTACACAGGATTGAAAATACACAACAAAATTAAAATTACATAATGATAAACAATTTAAAATACAAGCACAATACATAGAGGGTATGTGAGTTACAAATCAGTGGGCAGTCAAGTGTCTTGGAAAGTGAGGTAACTTCATACGTACTTCGTGCTTTTTAAAAATTTTAACTGATTTCCATGTGTAAAAAAAAAAAAGTAAAAAGATATTGAGAAGAAACTTACTATGTATGACTAAATAAAACAAATAGATAAATGTACTGAATATGATAAAGAGGGGAGGAAGAATTGTTGAAGTGGACTCAACTTTATATAATATTTTCAGTGTTATCCAAATGCAAAAGGAGGTTAGCTGCTCTATAGTACCCCTTAATAAAACCAAAATTACTTTGATGACGTGACTTGATGAGAAGGATAATTCCTTACACAAACTCACCTTCCTTCATAACACTTTTAATCACTTTCAGCTGTATCACAATGTGTAAAAAAAGGTAATTGCTCTATAATATGACAAAAAAAAATGTTTTTAATGATGCATGATAAAGAGGAGAGGGAGAATTGTTGAAGTAGACCTTATCGTATAAAATTGTTAAGTCTCATCAAAATGCAAAACGAGGATTGTCGCTCTATAGTACAAATAAATAAAACCAAAATTGAAAAAAACTTGGTGACGTTGCCAGGTGAAAATGATAATTGCTCAAACAAAGTCACCTTCCTTTGTGACACTTGAACATTTTCAAATGTATTCCATGTGTAAAAAGAAGTTAACTGCTATAATGTTGACTAAATAAAGTTATAATAAATACATGTGCTGCATGATGAAGAAGAGGGGAAGAATTGTTGAGCTGGATTTAACTTTATATAACATTTTTGGGGGCCTTCCAAAATCAAAAACAGACTTGCTGCTCTATAGTACAATACAACTAAAGTAAATACATTTGGTGACATGAGTAGATAAGGATAATTGCTTAAACAAAGTAATCTTCCTTTGCTTTTTTAACATTTTCAACTGTATTCCATATGTGAAAAGAAGTTAACTGCTCCATTATATGAAAAAATAAAACTAAAATTAAAAAAAATGGATGGACATTTACTGTATGATGAAGAAGAGAGGGAGAACTGTTAAAAAAAGTAACAGTAACTTTATATAACATTGTTAAGTGTCATCCAAATGCCAACATTTAAAAAATGTTAACTGTCACACAAGTGTATACAATAAATGATGTATTCACCAGAAACGCTGATTACACTTTTACGGATGTAGACGCAGTGGCAAACATGGAAAGGGAAGGATTTTGACTTCTTCGCTTGAGAAGTACAAGTCTCTTCACATTGCAGTGTATGTTATGTTTGTCTTTGCTGGTTTTGTTTCCCTCAATCCTCAGTGCCATGCACTGTTTTATTGTCAATAGTGCGGTGTGTGCGTGTTTTCGTTTTCTTTTTTTTACTGGTGTAAGGCCTTTTTTGTTACAACTTGCCTGTGCATGAAAAGTGCTATTTAATAAAGTTTGATTGATTGTTGTTGATGTGAACTTCTTGTTGCTGTATCCAAATTTTACTGAGCAGTCAGGACAGGTTCTCGCTTGAATTCATGTATGAGGGTGGTTTTGTGCAGCTGTAGAACCAGGAACAGAAACGGCTTCAATTGTTTATCTTCTACTGTTTAGTGTAAAACCGCATAGCATAAATGTGCGGTATTGCCTTGAATTAGTTCATAAAGCAGGCGTCAGCCTTATAGTCAAATAAATGTGCTTCTGTGTATCAGAATCAGAATAGTTTTATTGCCATTGTTTGAAAACGGGTTCACAAACTAGGAATTTTTCTTGGTGCAAACGTGCGACATAAAACACATATAACACATATTTGGTATAAAAAGAGCTGTGACTGAGCTATCAGATAGACTTAGAAGGGATTCAAGGAATTCAAGGAGCTGCTGTTAGGAGTTCTTGTTCATTTGCCTGATGGCCGAGGGGAAAAAACTGTTCAGGTGGCGGGAGGTGTGGGTCTGGATGGAGCGTAGTCTCCTGCCTGAGGGGAGAGGGGAGAATAGTGTGTGTCCAGGGTGAGAAGAGTCAGCTGTGATCCGACCCACACGCCTCCTGGTCCTGGAGGAGAACAAGTCCTGGAGGGATGGGAGCTTGCAGCCAATCACCTTCTCCGCAGCACGTACGATGCGTTGCAGTCTATTCTTATCCTGGACTGTGGCGCCGGGGAACCACACTGTGATGGAGGAGGTCAGGATGGACTCTATGATGGCTGAGTAAAACTGCACCAGCATCTCGGTCGGCACCTTAAGTTTCCTCAGCTGCCGCAGGAAGTACATCCTCTGCTGGGCCTTCTTGATGAGGGAGCTGATGGTCAGCTCCCACTTGAGGTCCTGGGTGATGGTGGTGCCCAAGAAACGGAAGGAGTCCACAATGGGGACGGGGGTGGGAGAGTCAATCAGGGTGAGGGGGGATGGTGGGGCTGTGACTTTCCTGAAGTCCATGATCATCTCCACTGTTTTCTGGGCGTTCAGCTCCAGGTTATTGAGGCTGCACCAGGACGTCAGCCGGTCTACCTCTCTCCTGTAGGCGGACTCATCGCCATTCGAGATGAGCCCGATGAGGGTGGTGTCATCCGCAAACTTGAGCAGTTTTACGGATTGGTGACTGGAGGTGCAGCAGTTTGTATACAGGGAGAAGAGCCAGGGGGAGAGTACACAGCCCTGAGGAGTACCAGTGTTTGTGGTTCGACTGTCCGAGACAATCTTCCCCAGCCTTACGTGCTGTCTTCGGTCTGTCAGGAAGTCATTAATCCAACTGCAGAGGGAGTCGGGCACGCTGAGCTGGTAGAGCTTGTCTCGTAGCAGTCCAGGGAGGATGGTGTTGAAGGCAGAGCTGAAGTCCACAAACAGGATCCTAGCGTAGGTTCCTGGGGAGTCCAGATGCTCCAGGATGAAGTGGAGGGCCAGGTTCACTGCATCATCCACAGACCTGTTGGCTCTGTAGGCGAACTGCAGTGGGTCCAGGAGGGGGGCGGTGATGTCCTTGAGGTGAGGCAGGACCAAGCGCTCGAAGGACTTCATGACCACAGACGTCAGCGCGACCGGCCTGTAGGCATTTAGTCCTGTGATCCGTGCTTTCTTGGGGACAGGTAGGTGTGGTTTATCTTGATACCTCCTTCCTGTCTTACCCATCAATCATCACAAAGCAATAGCATCCAGGGTGGTGTGTGTTGTTGCTTCGTGTGCAGAATACTTTCATAGTTTCAACATGATGTAAGGGCTGTGATGGAATACAGTGACTTTGCTTGAGCTTGGATAGTTTGTCTGTAGGGGGCATTTTTGCTGAATATTGTGTCGTTCGATATGCTTTTTAGGATGCTTTTTACTTGCTAGTATATATTTTGCAGTATAAAGTACTTTTTTTGTACTTAATCTCATGTTGACTGCACTGCGAGCTTGTTCTCAGATGAATTTAGGAGGATTTAATATCAAAAGGTACACTGTAAAAATTACCAGGATTTCACATCATTTAACAAGCCTCAGACTAGACCTGACCAATTGAAGTCTATAGGCATGAACTGATGAAGCCGACGACATGGATGAGAAGCGAACCAAACAGTCCAGTTGCGATCGATTGAATGCCCTGACAACATCATTTAACAGTATGTTTCACAGTAAAAAACTGTAATCAAAATTTACTGCATGTAACATTACAAAAAATGACTGCAAAATTATAATCCTCTTACATTTCACAGCAAGTAATAGCAATTAATTGTTTTGGGTTTTTGTTTTTTTTACAGTAAAGTGCTGTAAATGTTATTGTGGAAATGTAATTAGATTTGTTGTCATTTTACATTAATACATTTACAGTGTAATGTACTAAAAATATATATAATATATATGACATTTTGGTTGCCAGGTTTGCAATTTATTTGCATCATTCTGGAGATTTTGGACATTTTGCAGAAACATAGTGCTTAACTTTTTGTGCACTTTCTTATTTATATAAAAAGACAGCAGTCAAATATGTACCTATGCTGTCAATTGATTTATATATTTAGTCAGAGGTATCCCACTTTCTGATTTTGGACAGGAAATTCCTTGCTTAATTGATCTTAAAAAAGACCCCAATATTCTGACAAAAACGATTCTATTGTCAGAATGTCTACTCAGACCATACGTACGTGGTTGGGGGTGGGGGCGGTGGATGTGCAGGGTTGTTTTTTTTTGTCATAAAAAAATACAATCATGTGTGCTTATGGACTATATCCCTATAGACTGTATTGATCTATAGATATATAATGTAGGAACCAGAAATATTAATAACAGAAAGACACAACCCTTTTGTGTGAATGAGTGTAAATGGGGGAGGGAGGTTTGGGTTGGTGCACTAATTGTAAGTGTATCTTGTGTTTTTTATGTTGATATAATTAAAAAAAAAAAAAAATTTAATTGTTTTTTTATTATTTCTTGTGCGGCCCGGTACCAATCGATCCACGGACACCGGACGCGGCCCGGCGTTTGGGGACCACTGACATACAGTACATACAATACATAGTCAATGCATTCATTTCACATATTTCCTTTCTTACATACAATAGTTTGATTTAAATAAAGTCAAACATAAGCAAAAATGCCTATAAGCTCTCATTCAAATAATTTGGCTTTTGCCCCCCAAGACCCTCAATTTGGACAACAAACATCCTAAGAAAACCAGCATCCTCAGTAGGCATTTGTTTTTAGGTATATTTCTTTTTTTTTAAACTAGCGCTGGTATGCTAAATGCAATTGTCCAATGCAGAGAACAATGGTTTTCTCTGGATGTATACAATATATTTGAACAATACAACAAAAAGCACACATGAAGAACAGGGTTGGTTGTCAAAACTTTACGGAATTGCTCATCTTCATCTTCCGCATCTTTCAACAGTCATTGCCACATTAAACTGAAGCGGAAGGAAATCTATATTGCTCTTTTTCCAACTCATTCTAACAAACAAGTAACTATCGAAAACACTGACACATTGTGAAAAACCGACTCCATAACGGGAATGGTTGTCAAACTACAGGGTTGGTTGTCACGTAGGTATTTTAATGGGAACAAGTAGACCAAACTAAACATGAAAGTTTAATTTCATTGGCAAATTGACAAATAATGAACTTAAATGTATCTTAACACCAAATGATCACGCAACATGAACATCTTTAGGCCAGCCTAATGAAATGTATGAATTCGGGCTGTCAAAAATCTAAAGTTAACTTGTGTAATTAATAGCAAAAAATATTGCGTTAATCATACAGTATATGTATGCCGATTAAAGGCCTACTGAAATGATTTTTTTTTTATTTAAACGGGGATAGCAGATCCATTCTATGTGTCATACTTGATCATTTTGCGATATTGCCATATTTTTGCTGAAAGGATTTAGTATAAAACAACGTCGATAAAGTTTGCAACTTTTGGTCTCTGATAAAAAAAAAACCTTGCCCTTACCGGAAGTAGCGTGACGTTGTCAGTTGTTCACTCCCTCATATTTTCCTATTGTTTTCAACGCAGCTAGAGCTATTCGCACCATTACCCCATTAATTTGAGTGAGGATGAAAGATTTGTGGACGAGGAACGTTAGAGTGACGGACTAGAATGCAGTGAAATACATATTTTTTTTCGCTCTGACCGTAACTTAGGTACAAGCTGGCTCATTGGATTCCACACTCTCTCCTTTTTCTATTGTGGATCACGGATTTGTATTTTAAACCACCTCGGATACTATATCCTCTTGAAAATGAGAGTCGAGAACGCGAAATGGACATTCAGTGCCTTTTATCTCCACGACAATACATCGACGAAGCTAATGCTAATTAGCATGAGCTAACGTGATAGCATCTGTCTCAAATGCAGATAGAAACAAAATAAATAAATTCCTGACTGGAAGGATAGACAGAAGATCAACAATACTATTAAACCATGTACATGTAACTACACGGTTAATAAATCTCAGCCTGGCAAAGCTTAACAATGCTGTTGCTAACAACGCTAAGGCTGACTTAGCAACCGGACCTCACAGAGTTGTGATAAAAACATTAGCGCTCCACCTACGCCAGCCAGCCATCATCTGCCCAGCTCATCAACACCCGTGCTCACCTGCGTTCCAGCGATCGACGGCGCGACGAAGGACTTCACCCGATCATCCGTGCGGTGGCCGGTTAGCATCGGCTAGCGCGTCTGCTATCCAAGTGAGTAATCCTTGTTGTGTTGCTACAGCCAGCCGCTATACACCGACCCACCTACAACGTTCTTCTTTGCAGCCTCCATTGTTCATTAAACAAATTGCAGAAGATTCACCAACACAGATGTCCAGAATACTGTGGAATTATGAAATGAAAACAGAGCTTTTTTGTATTGTATTTAATGGGGAAGGCATACCTCTGTTCCCCGGGCTACGTCACGCGCATACCTCATCCTCCGAAGGCTTTTTCAACCGGAAGTGTGGCGGGAAATTTAAAATTGCACTTTATAAGTTAACCCGGCCGTATTGGCATGTGTTGCAATGTTAAGATTTCATCATTGATATATAAACTATCAGACTGCGTGGTCGGTAGTAGTGGGTTTCAGTAGGCCTTTAATCATGCTATTTAGTTTGACTGTACATGTACATGTACAGACAAAGAGCAGCTCAAAGACCTCAATGAAAAATAAAACCTATGGACCCAGATTTCCCTCGCCCGGACGCGGGTCACCGGGGCCCCCCTCTGGAGCCAGGCCCGGAGGTGGGGCACGATGGCGAGCGCCTGGTGGCCGGGCCTGTCCCCATGGGGCCCGGCCGGGCACAGCCCGAAGAGGCAACGTGGGTTTCCCCCTCCAATGGGCTCACCACCCATAGCAGGGGTCATAGAGGTCGGGGGGCCATGTGAGCTGGGCGGCAGCCGAAGGCAGGGCACTTGGCGGTCCGATCCTCGGCTACAGAAGCTAGCTCTTGGGACGTGGAACGTCACCTCGCTGGGGGGGAAGGAGCCTGAGCTAGTGCACGAGGTGGAGAAGTTCTGACTAGACATAGTCGGACTCACTTCGACGCACAGCAAGGGCTCTGGAACCAGTTCTCTCGAGAGGGGCTGGACTCTTTTCTACTCTGGCGTTGCCGGCAGTGAGAGGCGACGGGCTGGGGTGGCAATTCTTGTTGCCCCCCGGCTCAGAGCCTGCATGTTGGGAGTTCAACCCGGTGGACGAGAGGGTAGCTTCCCTCCGCCTTCTGGTGGGGGAACGGGTCCTGACTGTGGTTTGCGCTTATGCGCCAAACCGCAGCTCAGAGTACCCACCCTTTTTGGATTCACTCGAGGGAGTACTTGAGAGTGCTCCCCCGGGTGATTCCCTCGTTCTACTGGGGGACTTCAACGCTCATGTTGGCAGCGACTGTGAAACCTGGAGAGGCGTGATTGGGAAGAATGGCTGCCCGGATCTGAACCCGAGCGGTGTTTTGTTATTGGACTTTTGTGCCCGTCACAGATTTTCCATAACAAACACCATGTTCAAACATAAGGGTGTCCATATGTGCACTTGGCACCAGGATACCCTAGGCCGCAGTTCCATGATCGACTTTGTAGTTGTGTCGTCGGATTTGCGGCCTCATGTTTTGGACACTCGGGTAAAGAGAGGGGCGGAGCTTTCTACCGATCACCACCTGGTGGTGAGTTGGCTGCGATGGTGGGGGAGGATGCCGGACAGACCTGGCAGGCCCAAACGCATTGTGAGGGTTTGCTGGGAACGTCTGGCAGAGTCTCCTGTCAGAGAGAGTTTCAATTCCCACCTCCGGAAGAACTTTGAACATGTCACGAGGGAGGTGCTGGACATTGAGTCTGAATGGACCATGTTCCGCACCTCTATTGTCGAGGCGGCTGATTGGAGCTGTGGCCGCAAGGTAGTTGGTGCCTGTTGTGGCGGTAATCCTAGAACCCGTTGGTGGACACCGGCGGTGAGGGATGCCGTCAAGCTGAAGAAGGAGTCCTATCGGGTTCTTTTGGCTCAAAGGACTCCTGAGGCAGCGGACAAGTACCGACAGGCCAAGCGGTGTGCGGCTTCGGCGGTCGCAGAGGCAACAACTCGGACATGGGAGGAGTTCGGGGAAGCCATGGAAAACGACTTCCGGACAGCTTCGAAGCGATTCTGGACCACCATCCGCCGCCTCAGGAAGGGGAAGCAGTGCACTATCAACACCGTGTATGGTGAGGATGGTGTTCTGCTGACCTCGACTGCGGATGTTGTGGATCGGTGGAGGGAATACTTCGAAGACCTCCTCAATCCCACCAACACGTCTTCCTATGAGGAAGCAGTGCCTGGGGAATCTGTGGTGGGCTCTCCTATTTCTGGGACTGAAAAAAGCTCCTCGGTGGCAAGGCCCCGGGGGTGGATGAGATCCGCCCGGAGTTCCTTAAGGCTCTGGATGCTGTGGGGCTGTCTTGGTTGACAAGACTCTGCAGCATCGCGTGGACATCGGGGGAGGTACCTCTGGATTGCCAGACCGGGGTGGTGGCTCCTCTCTTTAAGAAGGGGAACCGGAGGGTGTGTTCTAACTATCGTGGGATCACACTCCTCAGCCTTCCCGGTAAGGTCTATTCAGGTGTGCTGGAGAGGAGGCTACGCCGGATAGTCGAACCTCGGATTCAGGAGGAACAGTGTGGTTTTCGTCCTGGTCGTGGAACTGTGGACCAGCTCTATACTCTCGGCAGGGTCCTTGAGGGTGCATGGGAGTTTGCCCAACCAGTCTACATGTGTTTTGTGGACTTGGAGAAGGCATTCGACCGTGTCCCTCGGGAAGTCCTGTGGGGAGTGCGCAGAGAGTATGGGGTAACGGACTGTCTTATTGTGGCGGTCCGCTCCCTGTATGATCAGTGCCAGAGTTTGGTCCGCATTGCCGGCAGTAAGTCGGACACATTTCCAGTGAGAGTTGGACTACGCCAAGGCTGCCCTTTGTCACCGATTCTGTTCATAACTTTTATGGACATAATTTCTAGGCGCAGTCAAGGCGTTGAGGGGATCTGGTTTGGTGGCTGCAGGATTAGGTCTCTGCTTTTTGCAGATGATGTGGTCCTGATGGCTTCATCTGGCCAGGATCTTCAGCTCTCGCTGGATCGGTTCGCAGCTGAGTGTGAAGCGACTGGGATGAAAATCAGCACCTCCAAGTCCGAATCCATGGTTCTCGCCCAGAAAAGGGTGGAGTGCCATCGGTTGCGGAGGAGACCTTGCCCCAGGTGGAGGAGTTCAAGTACCTCTGAGTCTTGTTCACGAGTGAGGGAAGAGTGGATCGTGAGATCGACAGGCGGATCGGTGCGGCGTCTTCAGTAATGCGGACGCTGTATCGATCCGTTGTGGTGAAGAAGGAGCTGAGCCGGAAGGCAAAGCTCTCAATTTACAGGTCGATCTACGTTCCCATCCTCACCTATGGTCATGAGCTTTGGGTTATGACCGAAAGGACAAGATCACGGGTACAAGCGGCCGAAGTGAGTTTCCTCCGCCGGGTGGCGGGGCTCTCCCTTAGAGATAGGGTGAGAAGCTCTGCCATCCGGGGGGAGCTCAAAGTAAAGCCGCTGCTCCTCCACATCGAGAGGAGCCAGATGAGGTGGTTCGGGCATCTGGTCAGGATGCCACCCGAACGTGGGCACGTCCGACCGGTAGGAGGCCACGGAGAAGACCCAGGACACGTTGGGAAGACTATGTCTCCCGGCTGGCCTGGGAACGCCTCGGGATCCCCCGGGAGGAGCTGGACGAAGTGCCTGGGGAGAGGGAAGTCTGGGCTTCCCTGCTTAAGCTGCTGCCCCCGCGACCCGACCTCGGATAAGCGGAAGAAGATGGATGGATGGATGGATGGATGTACATGCTCCTTTACCTTCTCAACACGTGTTGCTATTTGGTCAGAGATCAGGTTAATGCATACGCCAGTGCAAAGTTGAGTGAAGAGACTCTAACTTTTGTGCTCACTGGCAAATTTCACTTCCAAATACACCCAGATGGGTCTTTTGATAAAACTCTCACTGAGTTTCAAGCAAACAAATAACGTGCATTCAAGTAAAACATTTTTAAAAATCCTTTAACATTCTGACAAAAAATGGCATTTGTCAAAATATTAGGTTAAATTAAATTATGCAAGTGAGTAATAACCTGTGATTAACTATATTAATCCAAATTCAAAAGTGTAATTAATCTAATTGAACATTTTAATCCATTGACAGCACTAGTATGAATATACAGTGGTACCTCAACTTAATAGTGTTTTGAGGTAAGAGCTGTCTCTTAGCTAATTGTTATGATTTAAAGTTGCACGCAAATATTTGAGCTACAATCATCCCCGCCGTTAGTTGCCGTAGCATATGAACCCCGTAAGATCCAACCAAAACATCCTGTCTTACTCGTAAGCATTAACGTATAGCTAGAGATCAACATGATTTAGTTTTCCAACCACTGAAACAAAGAAAGTTAGTGTGAAGGCGATGTTGATTTGAGTGTTTTGAGTTAAACTGCACATTTTTTGGAAGTTTGCCTATCATTCACAATCCTTATGAGAGACAAGATGACAGATATATTTTCTTGATGCATTCTAACTTGTAAATAAACATAAATAAAAGTCTGCTTACAAAAATTTCTCTATTCCACCCATAAATCCCTCTAAACAACCATCCAAAAACTGCCAACAATATTACATTTACATTTCCTGACTTGAATATTAACCTATTAGTGATTTTGTTATTATAAGCACTAACGCAAACCAACTATTTATAGCACCGCTGTGATCAGAGGGAAATAGCTAGCTTGTATGCCTATGTTTACATCATCGGCTGGTGAGCTGCCTTCTCGCCTCAAAGCTTGTGAAAGTTTATTCTACATCATAAATAATGTCTCTCACCTTGATAGTAGAAGGATGATGACACAATCCGACAATTTGGTCAACTTTGGCATCTAATTTCGATCCAGAAAGGGCGAGAAAGACAAAAAGTCGCTTGGTCTGCGCTTGGTTCCATGTATACTTACAGCATGTACTGTATATAAAACCTTGATGGAGATGTTTGGATGTTTTTATGGGCTGGATAGGCGGAATAGAGCAACTTCCAAAGGCTCCATTGTAAGCAGACTTTTGATCGAATTTGTTTACTAGTTAAATTTCATTAGCAAAAGAAAAATGTGTTCTTGTCTTACATAAGGTTTGATAGGCAAAATTTAAAAAAAAAGTGCAGTTCCCTTTAAGAGCTCCGTCAAAGAATCAATTAGGCTTGTAAGTTGAAGTACTACTGTATGAGTATACTGTATGTGACAACCAAACCTAGAGAGAATGTGACGAGCAACCCCAACCGTGAAATGTTCAGCTAGCAACCGTGTTGAACTAGTTGGCTAGTTAAAAACTATAGCTTTCCCTGTACACTTAAGGGTATTGATTGATTTGTGTAAAGGCCTGGAAGACAAACTGAGGAGCTGAATATTTTCAATTTGACCTGGAAAAAAGTTCAGCTGTCTAACTTTAGAGAAGACTATGTAAACAGTAGGTGAGCGCTGATCCCAACTCCGTACATTTCCATACCACCATTTGAGAGACATCGCCAACAGCAGCCCTCATAACACCATTAGCACCTCAGCGCTAGCCCAGCCAGTATCCACAACAACAACACAGCACTTCCTCATTATGCACCAATGACTGTTATGGCGAGCGGGATTATGAGCATCAACATTACAACACAAGTACATTGTTTTTGCACCTCCTTTGCTCAGTATTGCTGCAATATTTATAACGGTTTGTTGTGGATTTTATTTTATTTTTTTTAATTTATAACTTATCGTTTAATTTATATAATTTAAATATTTTAATTACTAGCTTGTTCAACCTAAATGTCACAAAATTCCATAAGAATAAAACACGTTTTTGTGGGGGTTTTTAGTTTAGTTTTTAGTACAATTACAAAGCACCGGTAAAGCACCCGCACCATTTATCAAGTATATCGATGTAGTATTGGTTGAAATGTAATCGATACCCATAGCCAGGGTCGTTTGATGCAGGGGCTTACCTGGTCCAAGGGCCCCCAATCAGAGTGCCCCGATTTTCAGGGGGTAATGTAATTAATGGTGTTCATAGCTGTCAATCACACTCAGCTCAGCTTTGTATAGCGATTGTATACGCCCTCTCTCGGCTGCGTTGTTCCTACTGCTACTACCCAGGTCGCCAGGATGAGAGTCGAGCGTGCTCACTACTGAGCTAAAAACATGTGCCCATCGCAAAGGGGATGTATTCGTGAACAAAATATTTTTAGAAATGAATTATATTATTGGATTGTTGATTGGTTGGTTGGTTTAAATGTATTCCAAACATTAATGCAATTAGAAGTGATATATCATATAGTTTACACATTTACGTTTTTCTTTACAACATGTTTCAAAAGGAGTAGGAAAAAGCCGAAATGATTTAACCCAACCCTTTTCCAATTTATAGAAATTTAGTAGCACATATTCCTGTCCTCATTTTGTAACATAATTTACATAAATGAATACAACAAATATCCTAATAATAGTTAAGTCGGGTATGGTTCACATATGAGATGAATAATATCTCATTTTCAATAAGGTTCAATATGTTCATCCTTGTACTTTGTAAACACTTTTAGTTTGAACAGCCTCTTAAACTGGATCATATTAGTACATTGTTTAACTTCTTTGCTTAATCCATTCCTTAATTTAATTCCACAAACTGATATGTGAAATCATAATCATTATTTTTTTAAACTATGTTTTCGGGGTGGGGAATTGTTGAGTACCACCCCTCCCACCACTAGGGCGACAGTACTTCCCCTGTATGATATCCATATTTGGATCAATTACATCATAATTTGAGCTGCGGTTGGGATGAATTCCCATCCACCTGAATTCCACAGGAGGAAACCTGTTTTCCATTTCTGCATGCACGGAACCCAATATGTAGCTTTTATGGTGCGCACATGCATTCACGCCTCCTGTGTTCCAGACGTGGTCACGCGGGGGTTAACGTCGTGACGTATAGTGCTGCTGGATCAGTGACCTGCTGGGGCGCTAAGGTGGGGGCTGCTGTGGGGGAGGCTAGGAAAGTGTAAGGGCCTCAGGTCTTGCAATTATTTCCCCTTGACGCTTCTTCAGCTTCTCGTTCTTTTTTACGCCGTCACTTATGTGGCGCGTTAAACTGGAGAGAAGTGGAAATTGTCCGATTCATATATTTATTTTTACGGGCATTACAAACACAGGCCAGAAACTCCTCATTCTCTCTCCTTCTCGTTTTTACTTCTTTCTTTTTTTTACACTGCCTGGATCGTTTGGACGTGATCAAAGGGAAGTGCGTGGAAAATGCCGTGGACTTTACCGCCAGTGCTAAATGTTTATGGTGCTCCTCCAATTGGACCAGCGTGTGCGTGCCTTTGTCCAAATTGCTTGTAAAAAGCTCTGCAACGCATCGGTCATTTTTTTCTTCTTTGCACTATGACCCCTAGTCGGAAGTTGGCTCTATTATTGAGTAAACTATTGCACATAAATAAGACTTTTGTAGCCAGCTTGGAGCATGTATCCACCTTTTTCCGCACGCGAGCCGTGCACATGTGTTGTAACTTCTGCAAAGAGAAAGAAACTTGAGCACGTAGAATGATTGTTTTAGGCCTTGTGCGCCTCCTCCACCCCATTGCATGGATCCGGATCAACTCTAATCACATTTGCAAACAAAACAATAGTGGTTAGATAGAGGTGTGTGTGTGTGTGTGTGTGTGTGTGTGTGTGTGTGTGTGTGTGTGTGTGTGTGTGTGTGTGTGTGTGTGTGTGTGTGTGTGTGTGTGTGTGTGTGTGTGTGTGTGTGTGTGTGTGTGTGTGTGTGTGTGTGTGAAAGAGAGAAACACTCTATATGTGCTAGCAGGAGTGGGAGTGGGTGTAACTCGCAAGATAATGTGCCTTTGCCCCCTCCCATGATTTAAAAAAAAAAAAAGCCGAGAAAGCTCCCTAGAAGAACGCGCAAGGAGAGTGTGTCTCCATTCATTTGCTGGTTAATGCTCCTTGGCATAAATTTACTGTTACGCTGCGTCACGGTGCCTCCCGTCCACGAGATTCGGTGCTTGTCTTCGGGGGGAAATCCCACAGCAGGGGACATAACGTAAGGAAGCTGCAACTATTTGAAGTTATTGTAATAGGCACTGCTATTTTGGAAAGCTGATCGTTGATTGTGCAAAGTTAGACAGAAAAATAGGCTGCCTTTTATTTTTGTTTTTGGTGCATTTTGTTAAATTAACCAAACCCGTGTTGTCTAATTTATCATGTGTAATTACGCACTTTATTTGCGTTAAAACTCCTCATTAGGCCGTTTGCGGTCGGTCTGAATCGGATGTGTTGGATTCCCTTTCAGTGTTTGCCAATTTAGTCAATGCAATTGGACGGATGGATGCTTTATGACTCTTACGTGACAAATTTGTCTTGGAAATCGAGTAAATGTTGGAAGGTTTGTCAATTGGGGCCTCTTGAGGGCAATGTGGTGTCAAAGAGTGGAGCATACATGCCGATTCAAGCATGTCAAATGTGCTCTCCCTTTAGTTTTGCACCATAGACTTGGCCAAAGCTTGCGTTGCTTGTATCAGCATCAAACACACACACACACACACACACACACACACACACACACACACACACACACACACACACACACACACACACACACACACACACACGGAGGATATCTCAACCATCATGACTAAATGCTTACTACGCACTCCTTCCCAACCAGCTAGTCGGCCTCAGTCCATCATGTTGGTTTCAAATAAGCCCCTACAAATAACACACACATAAAAGACAGCTGCTTTAACCACTGACTACATCACACACACTCCCACCCTCACACACACGTCTCTGATTTTATTTAAAAAGACTTGAGAAAAATACAGAAATGTTTTTGTTTGAATTGTTAAGATCAGCATTATTTTATATGATGTAATATTATTTATATCATATTTAGATATATTTCTAAATATCTAAAACTGTGTGGAAAAGGCTTACCATAATCATTACGTCATTCAGAATCAGAAATCCTTCATTTTGACCCAAATCCTGCATTTTGGGCAATTCAAAAGGTTTCTTGCATCAATTTTGATTCCCGTTATTTCCGACATATAACATAAAAAAACATTATTTACACTTGCACAATTCAACCTGCCTGAAAAGTGTAAGCAGATCTTATTTAATTATTATTTATTAATATACTGCGCTCGAGTCATTCCTGATTGTTTGACTTCTTGTGTTTAAAATGTTCACAAGCAGGTGAAACTCCAAAAATTAAAATGCAGTATCGTGCAAAAGTCCATTTATGTCAGCAATTTGACCTTAAATGTAAAACTAATTTGTGATATAAACTCATTATATACAAAGTAAGATATTTCAAGCTGCTGTAATTTTAATGATCTTGGAATGGAAACCCCCGATTTTCTGAGAATTTAAATTTGAGGTTTTCATAAACTGTAAGCCATATATCATCAAAATTATATTATAATTATTAACCTATGTTTTTCAGTTTCACTTGTATTACTGTTTTCTAGAACCGTGACAGTAAGTCGGTCGATATCTTATCCACTAATGGAAAAATAAAGGGGGCAGAAACACCTTCTACATTAAGATAAAATAAGATAAGCTAGGAATGAAGCAACAGACTATAAAGAGAAGCTTTTCTTAGACATTTTTATGTGCCCGAAATGTATAGCCATGTTAAAAATACATTGTCATTAACAATCTAACAATAGTGACAGCTTTCTTAAAATGTTTTTTGTTGAAGTCATTCAAAGAATCTTCCCTCCACCATAGTGTTATGTTGCATTAGGTCATGTGACCTTCTGACCCCATGCTGCCCCACTATACGTATGGGCTCCACTGTGCTAAGCCCAAACAAAACATTCCTGGACATTTTAGAATTCAGCAAAACATGTTCGTAATCTTCAATGAAGACGGTTTGTGTGTTTTCAACCCTTGCGTGCAGTGCTTTTTGTATTGTAGGAACATTTTAGTCAACATTCAGGAGGTAAATAGACCCCGTAGAAACAGTCAAATGCATTGTCTACATTTAAAATCCCCCTCCCTGCGTGAATATAAAACACATGTAAGTTTAGCATGCACACACGCAAGACAACACGCTATGGCTATAAATTGTAGCGTTAATACAGCCTCTACCTGCATGTTTTGATGGCCCATAAATACATGCTGCATGCTGCTGCTCTTCACGAAGGCCTGGAGCTGATTACAGTTGGATATATATCTGTGTGACAGGTACTAATTTGGCGTCTGAACTATCTCCCCTTCGTCGCCATCATCTCCCTCTAAAAAAAAAAAAAAAAAAAAAAAAAAAAAACCCCACTGTTTACATCGAGTCGCTTATGTGAGACATTCTTTTGGTGAGCGTCTTTCTCATTTGTCTGCACAACCGCCAGCATCTGTGCATAAAAAGGTCACATTGTGTGTCCATCTTCTGACTTCATTGTGTCTTTTGCGTGAGCGTCGTGATATTTACGGTGTCTCGGTCACCAAAATAGTTACAAAAAATGTATGCGTCTTTTTTTGTGACACCACTTTTCAAGGGAGCCTATTGTGTAATTATGTCAGAAATAGGACGGCTGTCTGTTTTAGAGCGGTACCCGGGGAGATTCTCCATTTGGTCCTCATTTAAACCAAGAATGTTTCCCGTTGGCTGTGAATTATGACTTTCTTTTAAGAGGGAAAAGGTGGCCATATGGTCATATAATATTAAAGTCATGGCTGGCATGGCACCTACTTTAAGTCAATTTAGTCATTTGCTGCTAATGTTGACCTTTTTCCTTACAAAAGCGCAACTGTGTGTGTGTGCACGGCACACTGAGAAGGCAAAATATTAAGGACACAGCACTATACGGCTGCAGCAACAGATTATTTGAGTATTGGAGTAAACTATCGATTATTTTGTTCGATTATTCAAGTAATCAGATAAAATAGTGGGTAACTCATGTGATTAATCACAATAAATAATGGCATTAATCATGTAAATAGGCCGACTAATCACACAATTGATTTGGACTCTACATGCTCCTTTAGCTTAACCGTGGATGGTTACCTGAAAGGCTGTATACGGGTTGTTGATCAGGTCAATGCATACGTCAGTGCACATATGAGTGAAGCGACTGCAACTGGTGTGTTCACTGGCTAATTTCATTTCAAAATACATCCTTACTGGACTTCAGATAAAACTGTTTCTAAGGTTTGAGCATATAAATGTAGTGCATTCAAGTAAACTTAACCTTTTTTTCTTTTTTTAAATGTTCCTGAATTATATTCTGACAATAAAATTGCATCTGTGTCCAAATTGTTAATTTAAATTAAGCAAGTGAGTGATTAATGATTCATTCAAATTCAAAAGTGTGATTAATCTGATTAAATTAAAATTAAAATTAATTATCTAACGACACTTGATAAAACACACTATAGAGCCTCAATGCGTATTTTGAGGAAAATAGTACAAAAAACAATTTTTCTGCCCGCTTGCCGCACCCATTATTCCTTTTTTGCTAATAAATACACAACATCAACAGTGAAATGGCACTTTTCACACATGTGCAATACTTATGAAAAATAAATAAATACATCCCCGCTCTTGGCCGCCACACAGATCACGACACCCACACACTGCTCCCATGTGCATGCATGCTCTGTGTAGAAACTATGTCCGCATAGTTAGTTGTGGGCACTCCAATGCAGTCTGGATTTCATCACTCATTTAACGATTAATCGACACAACAGAATATAAATCTATATTTAATCAATATATATTTGCAGGCTACACATCACTAGCTCAATGGACCAAGGTTTCTTTCTTTAGTTTATTTATGAACACACTTACAGCATAATATATCGCAAATAATTTCATATAACTTGTCTTTACATCATGTCCGAAAAGGAGTTGGAAGAAGCAAAGCGTATTTAGTCCTACCCCTTTCCCACTTCAGAGTGTTTACAAATACATATGTTCATTTACTGTCTTCTTTTTGTAGCAAAATTACATCAGTGAATGATTAATACATCAGTTGTTGCAATAGGTAATTAAGTCAGTCATGATAAACATACTGAGATGAAGAATATCCCATTTTCAATAAGGTTGAAGGTATGTCTCATAATTCTTCTTCTTTGTACTTTGTAAACACTATTATTTGAACAACCTCTTAAACTGGATCATATCAGTACATTGTTTAAGTTCTTTACTTAATCCATTCCATAATTTAATTCCACATACTGATATGCTAAAGGTTTTTAGTGTTGTACGAGCAAACAAATGTTTTAAATTAGTTTTCCCTCTAAGGTTATATTTCTCTTCTTTAGTTGAGAAGAATCGTTGTACATTCTTGGGTAACAGGTTATAGTTTGCTTTGTACATAGTTTTAGCTGTTTGCAAATTTACCAAATCATTGAACTTCAATATTTTTGACTCAATAAATAAAGGGTTTGTATGTTGTCTATATCCAACATTATGTATCAGTCTAATCGATCTTTTTTGTAACACGGTTAATGAATGAAGCGCACATTTGTAGTTGTTAACTCCATATTTCTACACAATACATCAGATATGGTAACACTAGTGAGCAGTAGAGAACATGAATGGATTTTGGTTCCAGGACGTATTTTGCTTTGTTCATTATTGAAATGTTTCTTGCCACCTTATGTTGGATATTTTTATATGAGATTTCCAGTTAATTTTTTCATCTATTAATACTCCCAAAAATCTAGTTTCTTTTACCCTTTCAATGTCAAGGTTGTCCAATGTGCGGCACGCGTGGGCCATTTGCCGCTCTTTTTTCAAATTAAACTGGACTCACATTTTTTTTTGTTTTTGGACCATGCGGGAAACAAAAATGAAATAGCCCAAATGCACGAAAACAGGCACTGTATACCAAAACTAAAACGGCTGACCACCTGTGCATCTTAAAACATACTGCAGGTGTAAGCAAACACCCTCTTAATGGATATACTTTAATAATATTCGCTCTCTTTGAACGGTGCTAAGTGGAGACCCCTGAAATACATACATTTTCGACAGTGCATGTTTTTAAAATGTATTTGTTGTTAGTATGAGGTATTGGTGAGTGGATGCTACATGTATTTCTAGTATTAAAAAGTATACATTGCAGGGGCAGACCCTTATTTTTGATATATCCAATCATATATTTTTAGAAGTGAGTGTGCACTGTGTTGTTAGGCACATATGTAATGTTTTCTATTCAGTCAAACACCCCCACCGTCGTCTCAGTTGGCCGAGTTGCACCGCTTGTGGGCAGGCATAGTAGCCGGGGGAATGTGAGGCTCCTTGGCCCAGAGAAAAAGAGTCTCCACCGGGCTAGTGTGAGGTGCAGAAGTGCATGGCCCTATAGAATGGAAAGCGAAGGAGGGGAAGGTGGAAAGTGTCAGTCAGGGACGCTTCACTGCTTGAGGACAATCCGAGTGCAGGACCGCTCTGTTTCAAGAGCAATCAGTCAATCCGCATTAATTATCCGTGCGCCCCCTATACTTCCCAACTCCCAACCATCTACCCCCATCCTCCGCACACTGCAGGGGAGTCACACACACAACCCCCACGTTTTATGTGAAAAGAACCTGCAAAAAATTCTGAAAAGCTAAAGGCATATTGTGCATAAAGTGCTTGAAAAGGCATTCTTAATTGTCCCTGTTACATTGATAATAAATGTAAACTATATGTGGCATATATGCAAAATTATTTTAGCCTCCTGACCTTTAAGATTTTGTCTGGGATGTTTATGTGGACTGGATGAGCACATCTA
>NC_084738.1:23870219-23872719 GCF_033978785.1 Entelurus aequoreus
TATGGTTTCTCCCACCGCCCCCAACGGTCACTTATTTCCCACTTATTTCCACATTCAGTTCATTTAAAAAGTAATTACTATTTGTTTGATATATTTTTGACCTTATTGTGTGTGAGAAACCGTGTCCCCTGTAGTCCCTTCCCAAGATAAATCCTACCCCCAAATAGCAACCTCCTAGCTCGGCATGAAGGCTGTGCCTGACGCCGGGCGTCAATGCGTCTCGGCTGGGCTTGTCTATCTTGTTTAGCCGGTATCTTCAGCTCCGGGATTTAATATGCTGGTTTGAATATCCTGGGTATATACTGCATTAACTCGACTCCATTGTGTCTCCATAATGCGGATTGCATTTTAACTTCGCGATGTCATGCATTTCTGTCGGGTTTTGTTCATAAAATTGGGATTTTGCTGATGTTTTTCCAATGAATGCAATGCGTATCAGATCCACATGTTGTCACTTTTTGTCGTCTTTTTACATCGTTGTTGTTTCATTTATTTGGCTGGTTTGACCCATCGTGCGTGGAGCAGTCGTGTGTACGCAGTCCGGGGTCCAGTGAATCTTACACACACACACACACACACACACACACACACACACACACACACACACACACACACACACACACACACACACACACACACACACACACACACACACACACACACACACACACACACACACACGCCTAAACATACTGACACGCACGTGTATGCGCACGCACTACATCGCTTCCAAATCGTCATTTTCCCCTCAACTCGCGCCGTGGTGTTTGCGTGGCGTGCAATAACTCCCTACTTTTAGATGCAGGCTGTTAAATGTATAGCCTGAGTGGCTGTCTGTTTACGTCCAATGTAAACACGACGACGTGTGTGTTTACGGCTCAGGAGAAAGGAGGGGAGAAAAAAATATATATGTATAGAGCCATGTCAGAGCAGAGTTGTTATGATCGCTGTCCCGTGGAGAAAGACCATTGTTTCTTCCCACGGAGAGTCCATTTTGCTCCTTTTTAACACTCCTTTACAGAATTTGTCATATATGCACAGCAGTAAATTGCATCTATTTCTTCTGGGTAATAACACACATTTATTAATACTTTCTGCACCCCATCAAGTTACATGTGTTTGCATGCAAAATGCATGCATTTAGTTTGCATTATTGCAACTTCCACATTAACGCTCTTCACGACTCTGCATACAAAATGCATGTTTTTTGGTTTAACATTCTTATTCATAAAAATCTGTGCTCCAGTGGAGCATATTTCTGTCCTTTGTTCCTTCCCCCAGCAGCTCTGTGTATGCACCTTTAAAGGCCCAATAGATGACTCTTGCTGCGTCACATGGAGCCCTATTTAAGTAAATGACCCGGGCTATAAGGCATATATATAAAGTTGGTGGTTTTTTCTTTCTATTTCACGTGTTTATTGCCACGCTTTCTCGCGCCCACGCGGCGTAATGGTGATTTGATTTGTGATTACACGCACACGCACCAAATACAAGTTGTTGTTTCATTTATGAGAAACTAGTGAATAGTGACGTCACCTGTAAGAGAAAAAGTAAGTTACACGAATGGGTGAAAAAAAAAAAAAAGTCCAAACTTGAATAAGTCATACAAAAAATGTCTTCATTCGAACGCGCTCATCTTTTATCGACAAATGAGATTTGGTGACAAGTAAATTGTGCAATTTTTGCAGAACAATGGTCACAAAACGACTGCTTGTCCACGTGATTTTTGATATATTTGCATGCAGGCTTCTAGATGAAGAAGTCTGATCAGTCATTATTTACATGATGTGTGTATGATTTGCTGCTACTTTTTTCTCTCTCTCTCTCTTTTTTTTTTTTTTTTTAGCTCGTGTGTGTGTGTGCGCGTGCGTGGGTTGGTCACAAGACCAAGGGAGGCAAGCCAAAATAGAGCTTGGATGTATGGAGTAAATCACATTTTATACAGTAACACTGCAAATGAAGATAAAATGTGCATATGACGCAATTTTTTTGGAAAGTGCAGACAACGCATTTGTTGTTGTTTACCGTTTGTGTGTGTGTGTGTGTGACTGTGTGTGTGTGTGAGTGTGTGTGTGTGCGTGCGTGCGTGCGTGTGTCTTTTCTGCACGACTCCATCCCAGCTCGGCTCATTCTTGTCAGCGCGTTGACGTGTCTCCTCTCCTGTCTCCTGCAGGAGATGACGGGGACTCACTCTCCTGCGCCCCGCCTAACTCCAGCTCCGCACAACGCGCGGGGATCCCGAAGTTCATAAAAGGGGGATTATTTTTTTTTTTTGCATCTCGGCGCCTGCAGACCTTCGGTGCCTCGGGATTTTACGTCGGGATTTTGGGATTTATCGCTTATCGGCCGGATGGAAAGCCGTGATTTCGCTCCCCCGCACCACCTCCTGACCGAGCGGAGCGCGTTGGCTCACGGCGCCGCGTCTCAGATGGCGTCAGGCGGCCACGGCTCCGTGCAGCCCCCGGCGCACTTCCAGCCGGGGAAGTACTTCTCGTCCCAT